>NW_008237919.1:1956203-1979550 GCF_000691975.1 Corvus brachyrhynchos | reverse complement strand
AAAGGAAGGAGAGGGAAGGAGCAGCCTTAACTGCTGCAGCTGTTTGCTAAGTGAGCATATGTTGAAGCCCTTGAGCCTCCACAGAACATCTTTTCCCAGGTCAGTGCTTAATTCACATGTGTAATATTCCCCTAAAATTTGATCTGAGCACATGCTTATTTGTTTTTCTTAGGGAAGTTGTTCTGTTGTGCAAGTCTCACAGTTATTTACTTACCTTTAAAGTATAATGGAATAGTCCAGTTCCTTACAGTAAAGTGACATTTTCCCCCTGATTTTTGCATTTTTGAGTTTTTACAAAAATGAGTGTTTGCTATTTTTCTGTCTCTAGAAAATTTTCTGAATACCGTGCGTTTGGACATTATCAGAAATGGAGATCTGAAGAAGTATTATCATTTATATTACTTTATTTTTTCGATTTAGAAATACTTTTCATTAAAGGTATTTTAAATTTACTTGATTTATTAGGCCTGAAAAAGCGGTATATTGGATGGATTGAATGTATTTGATAGGACAGTGTTTTTAAGTTACGAACTTTTGTTATGAACTTGAATACCCTGTCCGATACTTGAAAGATCCCAGAAGATAGAGCATGTGATTTAATTACCTCTTTTTCATTTTGCGAACTTGACCTCTGTTTCCAGCCTCAAGACAAAGAAAGACAAAGTTCTGTGAGCAACTGGAAGTTGATATTATGAAGGTATCATCTCCCACATCTCTCTCATGTCCCATAGTAGTAGCCAGTCTGCTGCATGGATGTGAGATTTTCCAGTAAATCTCTGTTTTTTGGTGGCCAAATTCATTACCTTTATTACTTCTTTAGATGCCCTGTAAAAATCCTCTCTCTTTGTTTCAACTTCTGCCCCAGAGATCTCTCTTCTCCAGATTAGCTCTACCTGTGCAGAAGCACCTGGAGCAGCGCTAGGATACTGGCCTCAGTAAACTGAGGTTGGTTTTTGAGACTGGCTAGTTTGCTCGCCTATAAGACACAACTGTCACATACATGCAGGCTGTTACTGGGTGTGTTCAGGTATTTCACATATTGATTGTGTGTTTGTGCAACTGTGTATTTGTGAGAGTTGACTGGATCTGTCCCAGTTTGTTTTTGAGAAAGACTGTTGAATGTTTTCTTAAGTTAATAAAGATGTCTTCATTTTCTAAGAAAGTAACTAGAGGGAAATCCTAAGACATTCCATAATATTTGGGATCTGATTAGATTTGGACCGTGAAGGCTAATGATAGCTTGCATGAAGATGGAGGAATTTATTCTTTCTGGCAATGAAGGTCTTGATTTATGGTAACCCATATGGCTATGCTGAAGATGTATGTGAATAGATGCTGTCTTTTCTAGAAACCCCGTTTGACAGAGGCATTAGCTGCTGAGGCAAGTGATTTTCACTTGTTACTCTGTAGTAAAAAAAATCTTTGCTGCATCTTTTGATTGCCTTTGCAACTTAAAAATTCACAGGCAAAATACAAAATTGTTAATGAAATTACAGTTGTAGGTGTCTTCTTTATTAAATGTTTTGGATTTATTTTGAGAGTCAAACATTTAAATTATTACTATATAATAATAGATAAAATTCCAAATTAGTGTTTAAGTTGACAAACTCTATTAATGTCTTCAAACTGTTGAAATGGACTTACTTGCTATCTAATAAAATGTCAGTTTCCTACAATTTTACAGGAAGTTGTCAAGGAGTTTTTTTAATTCTTAGTGCTTTGGTATATTTTAGATTTGCTCTATGTGCTATTCATTTCCCTTAATCTAATAACTTTGCTAGTTATTTGCGCTATACTGGTGAGTGGCTACTTCTCTGTAAGATTAAAAGAAGATTATAATAGGACCATGGGATGAAAGAACTATTTCTCTTATGGATTCAAACTGTCTAATAGGAATGAAAAGTATGTTCAATAATTTGGTTTTGCCATGTAATATAATAATTACTGTTAAATGTAACTTTTGTTTTGCAAATATGAAAAAAAATTGATAACAACAAAAAAATAGGTTTGATCTCATTTGACCTTTCTGACGTTCCGTCAGTTAAAAGGTTTGTAAGATGTTTAATTATCAAATGGTATGATCATTATTCATCTCATCATTTGATATATAACGTCAAGTGAATTGCCTCCCTGGAGTGCACTGTGTTTCACAGATCAATAGATTTAGTAAGAGCTTCACGGCGAGCTTTATACATTCATAGAAAGGAAGGAAAAGTATATCATCCTTGTAAAATGCCTTACGTAGTTATTCTCTGAGCTTTACAGACTTATTGTTTTATTTACATCTCAGGAATACAAAATCCTGTAACATAAAGGCGTTTATTAAAATATTTTAAACCTCTTTATAAAAAAATTTAAACATACTGCTATGCTGCTCTGTGTAATCAAGTAGCTTTAAAAGTCAGTCCTGAACAGCTTCATTTATTTATTTAAGTAATTATACTTACTCAAACAGATTTTTTGCTTTGATACACCAACACATGGTATGACAAAAGGCCATCTAAGTACAATACACACGACTGCTTACACTCTTCACATTTTGGGTTTCTGCATTTTTAAATAGGTATCGTTAGTCTTAAGTGATTTGGGTTGTTTTTTAATGTTTGTGTGATTTTGAGGGGGTTTTTTTCATTTATTGTGTCAAGGATATTTATGCACGCTTCAAGATAAAAAGGTAAAGCTTGCTCGTAATTGAGTAATTTAATATCTATGAATTAAAAAAATATTATGATAATTTATAATTAATTGTATAAAGGATAATTACATATAGGATGCTTCATGTTTACTTAGGCTTTTCTGAATATATTATATTACTCTTGTGCAATATAGGTGAACAATCTTTGAGCACATCTGATTTCTTACCATTGATAGAAGGGCTTTTCAAATGAGAGACTTCTAGGAGAGCTCAAGCACTGGTATTTGTTGCTGTTCTTCTTCTGTAAGTTTTACATGCTTGGTTTGCTCTTTTGACTTACCAGCTTTCTGCTTAAAAAGTAAAAAAACAAAACTATATTTCTTCTTTAACTTTTATTAAAAAATGTAAGTTTTTTAGCTTAAATTTATGCCTTGTTGTTTGTCCTTGCATCAGTCAGGCACTGAGGAAACTGCATTTCAGCTAAGCAAATCTTCCCTGCTGTGGGACAGAAGCAACATTTACTTGAAAATTCTGCTCCCTTATTCATCTGTCACTTATAACCCATCATCTACTCAAAGATTAACTTGAATTGTGAACAATATCTAAGCTTCCTTAATCCCTTGCTCTTGTCCTTTTTCTTGAGCTGCTGTACTGTGACGGAAAGGCCATAATTCTGAAGCTTCTTATTCCTCAGGCCTACCTAAAGTAACTCCCATTGGGAGCCAATTGATGTTCTAGCAAGGAAATTCTTACCTGTTTCTGAGAACAACCTGGAAAAATTGTCAGGAGGCATTCACACTCTTAGATGTTTATGCTGTGGAATTCTTGTAAATGTAAAATCTAATTTGTCTGGGCTCTTTGCACCAGCATTGTTCAAGGTCAGATGAAATTGTGTGAAATACAAGGCAGTGTTTCTGAGATTTCAGTCCTTTCTCTATATGCGCAACATTTTTCACCAGATTAGCAAATCAAATAATAAAAAATTCATTAACAATTAAGGTAAATTATGATATATACTTATCATCTTTTAGAACTGTACATGTCAATAGTCATCTCTTCCAGGACATTCTTGTTAAAGCAGTATTCATTTGTTGCTGTTTGCATTTATTTGCCCATATATATTTACTATTACCAATAAATAGCTTAATGTGATATTTACTTGAAGTCCATTTTGGATGAAAAATAATAGGAGTATTTAATTTTGGAATGATTTCTGTCATAGTTTGATAGGTGCTTTAGGTGTTAGGGTAAAGAGGTCATTACTGACCAAGTACAGCAACACTCGAATACTGTGTTCACTTAAGAGGATATGATGGTCTGTGAATGCATACAGAGGAGGGCAACAAAGCTGGTGAACAGGCTGCAGGAAATGCCCCATGAGGAGTGGCCAAGGACTCTGGGCTTATCAGGTTTGGAGAAAAGGAGGTGGAGAGGTGACCTCATTGCTCTCTACAGCTTCCCGAGGAGGGGAAGGGGCGAGGGAGCAGCTGGTCGCTTCTCATGGGGATCCAGTGAGAGGACTTGTGGGAATGCTTCAAAGCTGCACCTGGAATATCTGACTGGACCTTAGGAAACATTTCTTTATGGAGGGGTTGGTCAAACAGTGAAGCAGGCTTCCTAACGAGGTGGTGGATTCCTCAAGCCTTTGTTTACAATGCGCTTAATAACGTTTTAACTTTTGGGCAGCCCTGAATTGGTCAGGCAGTTGGATTAAAGGATCGTTGTAGGTCTCCTTCCAACTGAAAATAGTCTATCCTATGCTCTGCTCTGCTCTGCTATCCTATAGACACATAGGATCACTAAGGCTGGAAAAGACCTCATCCAGTCTGTGCTATGCTATTCTAAACAGCTGTGGTAGCAGTCATGAATTACTTGTTTTCTTAGTATTTTTATGAAGAGTTTGCAGAATCGTGAGTATGGAAATGGAGTTTGTTCTTTCCAGACAGTGTTCCTCAAAGTTTCTGGAGTGAAACATACATGCTGGCAAGGTTCATAAAGCATCACTTTCTTTTCCCCCCTGCCTAACCTACAAAAAAACCACCCCAACAAACCTAAACTAAAACACTTGAAAGAACCCCACAGGACCAAACCTCAGAAAACCAAAAGTCGTGGTCAGGACATTAAGATAATGGAAATAGGACTATGCGATGTTGTCCGTTCTAAATTGTTTTGTACTCAGGTAACAGTCATTGTATGTGTACATCTGCTAGAGGGGCCTTTAATCTCACTGGTTTTTGGAAAGCAGGAAATGTGGTAGTAACTATAGCACAATCCTAACTAGGACCCTGTACATCCATCTATGATAGTGAGTGTGCTTACCTGCTGAAATACATTTTACTGTGTTTTATGGATAGCTATGCAAATGAATTAACTTACTATTTAATATACTTGTATGTCCTGAAGATGTATCCTGTAAAGCCCTTAAGCAAGATCTCTGAAACTTGGCATCCTTCATTCTTTTCATACGAGAGATACTATTTGAGAGTTAGTTTGTTATCTCCTTCTTATATTTTTTCTGATTACCTGAGTAGCTATGGAGAACTTCTTAAGAAAAATGTTGTCTGTCTTGTATTATCAGTGGCAGTGTATGCAGGTACTGGTGTACTCTGTATGTTAACCCGCAGAAGGGGCCTGTGGTGCTATGAGTCAGATTTCAGCTTCTTGTGTACAGAAACCCCTTGCTTGTCCAACTGCAACAGAAAGTGGAAGAGATTGTTATGTTATCAAAATCTTCTTGCCATGGCTGCTTATTTGGGATTCTCATGTATGGGAACCCACTTGCTAGGAAATGCAGATTTATTAAAGTAATTAGTGGAATTATGTTTTCTCATTCATCAAAGATTTTTTTTTTGCCTGCCTGCCTTCTTCCTCACCCAATTTTTTTATTCAGCCAAATGGAAGAAACAAACAAAGCAAGCTCAAAAATTCTGACAATTTGAATAAATTATACATGATGGATAAATTACAGAAATACTGAGATTACTGATTTTGTGATACATGTTAACTAGAATTGCCACCTGGGATTTTCAGTTACTTGAATTTGATACACTAATCTTCTGAAGTTCCAAATCTGGGGCTACACACTAATTCTCTGTTCCTATCCCATTTCTTTGAAAGGGTGTGTGTGGGGGGGGTTGCAGAATATTTTTCTTTTAATATATAGTTTTAATCAGGTCTTGTTATTAGTATTTTAGAACCTGATTTATTAAAATACCATTGGAAGGTACAGTGTCCCTTTCAGGTATGAGTTTTGTGTGTCATTCTCTTGTAACCATTTGAAATAAAATGTTCATTTTATGCCTCAGTACAGTTATTTCTGTCCCAAAATGTCAATAATTTTTATTTGGAAAGACATAAAATGGAGAAGATACAGAAAATAGTCAGATCTTGGAGACACCTTCCTGTAAATGAAATAATTTTTTAAATAAGAGGTAGGTGTGTGAATATATATAAAAAAGGTAGTAAAATATTAATGTCAAATACTAAAAATACTTCTCCAAAATTACTAACTTTTTATTGGACTTCAGTATATGATAGCTATGTTGAGTTCTGGTTTCTCTATTTATCTTATCTGGTTTCACTATAAAGGCAAGGTTTTTTCTTGCTTTTCTTGGAACTATTATATTGGAACTATTTCGTGGGCACTCCAGTGTCATTCATCAGCAGTCACTCTCCCCTGTGTAGTGATCTGGGATTTCTGCAGTGTCCATGTCTGTGGGACAGGAGGTACAGAGACAGTTAATAATTGCATATTTATTTTGGTTCTCAGGCAGGTTCTGCAGCCTGTGCTGAGTTTATCAGAGTAATGGCTAGATGGGTCACAGCACTGGGACTGGCTAGTTTCACACTAGCTCCACTAAGTATGTGGTAGATGTAGTGGCAACAGTGGCTGCAGTGTGCCTAAACCTCAGTCCAGGTCTTTTAAAGGGACGTGAAAAGATAAGCTTGAGTTGATGCAACTCTCCTCCTGTTTTGAGGAAGTCTCTCCTCTCTCACTTTCTGCCCTAGTAGAAGTGTAGCAGAAGTGCCTGCAGAACAGGTGCAGCTAGTCTGATGTTTGATATTTCATAACTTATTTTAGCTGAGGTTGGTTTTGTTTAATTGATATAGAATCACAGAGTCATAGAACTGTTTGGAGCAGAAGGGACGTTAAAGATCATCCAGTTCCAACCTCCCTTCCATGGGCAGGGACACCTTCCACTGGACCAAGTTGCTTCAAGCCCCATCCTGCCTAGCCTTGAACACTTCCAGGGATGGGAAAAGGTTTACATTTTATCGCCATCCAAATTTTTCAATGATTTTTCTATTCTAAGTCACCAGCTTAATGATAGCTTTCTAGGATAGACTGAGTAATCTGTATTTGATGTGATAACGTTAGGTTGTTTTTGATTAGTATGTAGGTAAAATAGTGTTATAAGAAAAGTGGACTAAAGTTTGTCGACTTTGTAAGAAGCTATTCATGTCTGGAATGGTGTTTCCAGTGGTGGTAATAGGGCTAAGTCATAATTATTGACAAATAAAGGTTAAAAATAATGTTTTATGCTGCTCGGTAGCAATGCTGAGCCAGTATATTTGGTCTCCCAACTGTCTTGATCTTTCTGTGTTGATTCTAATCCCAAGGAATAGGGGAAAAAGTAGGAGTGAGGGGAAAATGTACACGGAAATTAATAATTCAGAAGTATAAAAAGAATCATATGTACATATGGCAGAGAAAGGTGAATAGTTATTAGCCTTCTAAGAGAAAAGATGTCGTTCAGGACAGGGACACAATACAGGAGAGGTTCAGGACCCACAAAAGACAGGATGGAACTTGCTAATGGTGTCAGAATGGAAGGAAGAAAGACAATAGACTAGAAGAACTCTGGTGAATAGGTGTGTAATACATGTCTTCTGTCATTTGTGAATTAAACCAGGAAGCAATCTTATAAAGTCCTGTGAAGACCGTAAGTAAAACCTATGCTGAACTTCGTTTCTGTCACATCGTTAGTGATGTTGATGGTTAGACTGCCTTCATTCCTTTCCATTTTATGTGAAATATATATATAACCATATATAATAATTAAAGTGTAACAGTTGAAGAACAGCATGCAGTGATGTCACAAATGATTCTGTGGGTTTTTTACATATTATTAATATTAATAACATCTATAATAATATAATACAGTTAGAACAAATACAAGGCGGCTATGGATTAGTGAGCTGTAATAGCATTGAGGAGCTTCTTAGGAGGCCATCAAGCATGAAAGCAAAGCTTGCCTACTTTGTGCAGTCACTAGGACATCAAGATGGAAATATGGTCATGTAGTTCAGCATTTGTATTTTATTTGTTTTATTTTTGAACATATATGCCTATGTATTGAATTCCTGTCTGCCTCAGGCAGATGTTGCAGCATATTTATCTCAGTGTTTCTGTTTCAGCAACTTCCTTGTTTCTTGTCTGTTGTTGCCTTTCAGTCCTATCTCTGAAAACCTCCACTTTTAAGTCCTCAGGATGGTACCAGGAATATAGAAATGCAGTGTTATCATGTTGTGATACATGAAATACATGCATAGGTCATGTTACAGTGCTAGCTATGATTAGTATATGTTTAATGATATTTTACAGCTTCTAATTGATGGCAGATTCATCAGCGAGATGCAATAATTGTTACATTAAGTGGACAGTTTGATGCATGTGATCTAATTCCAAATTTTTATCTGTAACTGAGCATTTAAAAAAACAAATGAAACTGTTTAATGTTAGAGACTTCTTTAGTTTTTTTGTTTCTGCCACCTCCTTTCCCCCCCTGATTTCCAGTTGTAAAATCTTTGGTGAAAACTGTGTTTACTTACTTGAATGTGTATAGCAGCTGTGAAATTTAATGCAAGGTTTCACCATTTCTTACTATTACTGTATTTTCTGTCTTTTATAATGATATTGTGCTGCTTCTCATACAATTTAATTCTACTACAGTATTTTGGATATGAAACCATTCTCCTTAGTAAAGTGTAAGCCATAATTTGTGTTCAATTGCTTTAGAATTAAAGCTGTACATCCCTTTTGTGATGCCATTGAGGATTATGTAAATTTGTGTATTTGTAACTTTATATTCAGAGAGACCCATTCATTAACCAAATAAGGTGGATATGAATTTCATGTCTAGTACAACAGAATGAAAGAGAAACTTAGGATACATAACTAACGTATACATTACATTAGTCCAGTGTGAATGAGTTCCTCAGCAGTCTTCTTATCAAGAAGTGTATCAAATGGAGAGGCAGCTTCTGCTACTTGTTTAGCAGAGGTACTGACTTAAGGGAGGAAAAAAATATCACTCCATTCTTGGGAATGTGCTGAATGTACTATATTATGTCCTGGGACTGTGGAACAAGATTAACCAAATGACTGAAGGAGTGCTGGTTACCTTTGCAAGCCTGATGCTTAGGGTCCTTTTACCAGTAATGATATGTAAGATATTTCAGTGTGGCAGCTCCTCCATGGCAGTCGTGACCCAGTCTTGATTTCATACTAACCAAAATAATGAATGAAACAAAATGAAAATATATTATATTATATTATATTACATTTATTGTATTAGTTGTCCTGTAACAAAAGCATGCCATTCTTTACAAGCAGCCTTCCTTCTAATGAATAAATAAGACGTGAGATATGTGCACTGGAGTATTCAAAACATGACCGAGTTATTAAAAGGGGAGTTACTCCACCTAAGCTGATGTCCACATGCTCATAACACTTGGAAGTATTGTGCTGTATTAATCCTTGATAAAATGCCTTCTGAAGTATTGAAGTTAAATTAATTTGGTCTGTCGTGTTCTGTTGCTGAACCAATACCAGGCTATTGTTTGAAATCAAGGAGGCAAGCTCTTCTTTATGTTAAGACCTATTTATACTTTTCAAGCAGAATTAACCAAAAGATCCTAACGACAGCTAATTATGGTGTATTAAAATATGGTATTGCCTTTTTCTTTAAGAATGCTATTTAATATTTCTAATTATTTAATCTTATTTTTAATATTTGGTGTAGTACTGGGCGTATTTTTATCTGCTCTCCTTTTTTGTGTTACGACAGTCTATCAGCTTGAGAATTCTTACTGCTAGACATGAGCACTCTATTCCTGTGTTTTCCTGGCTTGGCCTTCCCTTCAGAAAGTGCCCTGCTGTGGTATTGTCTATTTCTTAGGCTAACATAGACTAGACTTGCTATTTTTATTACACTTTTTTAAGGAAACAGAAATTTTATAAGTTGATGCAGTCATACTATCTGTCAGTCCCCCACAAATAGTCTTGAATCTGTTGAACAACTTCAGGAGAATTTGATGGAGAAGTAGAGGCCTGAAAGACACCAATATGCATGAGAACAGATGGACTACGTAACAGAAACACGCAAGATAGTGCATCCGCTGAGGAAAAAGGCTGCAGCATTAAGAATGCCCATGCTGTCATTCATAAAGTTCCATTGCTTACAAAACTACCTAGTTTTGTTGTTATTTTGCTTCCACCCATAATAATTTCTTTGTTTATCTTTTCCATGTCCAGTTGCTGTTATGGGTGTAGAACTACTTGCCACGTGTTATTTGAGAGTTTTCTTTGAAAGTTGCTTCATGTGCTTCTCCTTCAAATACAGTTCGGTTTGTGTTTTATAAAGAATGACTGCTGTCTTTTTTGACTCTGACATTTAATCATTAAAATGTGAGGTTTCGTTGTTTTTTCATTTAGGAGAAATGAAAATTAGTAGGAAGATAATTATGGAACTATTTCTTTTCTGAATTTTGACTTACATTGGCCAGAGGAGTAAAATGTTTGTGAAAGTGCGTTACATCATGAGACTTCATTGAAGACTACATGCAACAGAGAATATGCATGAGCTTTTAAGGAAGATTTGTATTTATTTACATCTAACTACCATAATGGTAGATGTCTTTGAGAATCTAGAAAGGGAAGAATTTGTAATGAATGGAAATTTGTTCTTTTTTTTTCCCCCCCCCCTCCCTCCCCCTCCTTTTTTAAGGAACATGGTGAAAAGTTATTTGTGGCAGAAATACATTTCTTTGAAATGGCATTCTGCTTGCCTAAGAAATTCCTTCAGTTCCAAAAGTGTGCATACCTCAGCCATATTCCTTTCAATTTCAGCAACAAAAAGGAACACAGGACAGAGACAACACTGTCTGCACTAAGTAATACTAAATATAAGTATTTAAAAAAGCAGTTAATTTTAAAAACTTAGTCTGTCCAACGCAGTGATGAAACGTAGGTCCTGGGGAAACGAATACTGTGGCACATAATAACAAAGAATGGAGGAAAGGTCATGCAGAGGAGGTTGAAATGATGCCACATGAACAGCTTTACTTCAGGCATGTTCTGTTTTTTAAATGCTTTGCTTTTGCAACTTCAGCGTTCTTTTAATGTAGAAGATAAAACAAAAATTTCCTTTTTAAAAAGTAATCATAATAGGAATTCCTTTACACAGATTTACTGACCTCGTATTTATCACAATGTTGAGAAATTTAGGTCTGCTCCTCAGACTTCACTGCTCCATCCAGCTAGTTGTAGTGTTTTGCTGTTGTTCATTGTGGCACATGAGGAACTAGAAGAGAATGAGGCAAACATTGCAGATAGACCTAATAATTACTTGCTGTGAATTATTTAACATATTTAAATATAATATATGTATGCATTACATGTCATTCAGAAAGACCCCTAAGCACTTTAAGCTATATTTAAAAGAAGATTGTTTTTTTATACTCGCTTAAATGCACCCTCTGCTGGGGTGAAACACAACAGCTGTGAAGTGCAATGTGATCTGTAAGCACAAGTGTTCAGGAATTCTGTTTTATGGTTCATCTGAAATACTGCGAGCAGCCAAAATCCGAGTGTGTTCCTCTTAGGGCAAAGCTGGGTATTGATTTATTGTTAATACACAGAGGAGAATATCACCTGTATCATCTTGAGCCAGTGCTAATTTTTCTGTCTAAGATTCTACTTGTTTGTCACAGGCTGAAGAGATACAAATTCTGGTAGTTTAATTCGTCTCTCAGAATTTCCATGTTTGTCAGCCTGATTTATTTCTGTTAAATGAAGTGGAAAATAACATCAAGAAAGTGCTTGATGTTGTGTTTGTGTTGTTCCTGTGTTGAGCTGAAAATACTTGTTTGCTTTTCAGAGAAACTGCATTTGCTGTGGTTGTTCTGCTTTAAATCAAACAACGAAAGACTACTTAAACTTACCTTGAGCTTCTCCTTGCTACTGAGAATTGTATTAACTTCCTAAGAATCTTGCCTTAGGTGGCAATGAGTGACTAAGTATGGGGACCAGCATCAGAGGCTTCTTTGGAGACAGAATGTATTGTGTGTGCTTTCCGATTCCATATTAGCAGCTCCCCAGAAACCCTGCTGGTAGCATGAAGGAATTAAAAAGTTTTCCCTCTTCCTGTTAAAAAGACGAGTCCAAATAGAAGAGAGGCAGGTTTTTCAGAACTTAGATTAAGTTCACTGGGAAAAAAGTCTTAGAGTAAGTCTGGAAGCTCTGTTCCACCCCAAAATGAGTGACTTAGCAATTAAGCTCTTTTTGTTGAGTTTTTGTGTCAGATCTTTTTCTTTATTTCTGTCTTTTTTTTCTTCTATCAGGTTTCTAGTAGTAGATACCATTCCAGAAACCAGTGCATCCCACTAAAGGCCATGTGTCACTTAATCATAATACTTGATCTGAAAGACCTGTGAAATAAAGAGACTTTGCAAGCAAATAGAATTTTTACTATATATTCTCTAACCATAACGGGATTACTTGACCTCCTGTGTCTTTTGCACACATCAAACTCTATACTTAAGCTGTCTTGAAGCTTGAGTTCATCCTCTAGGGATTTTCCTTTTGTCTGTCAGTCTACAGATAGAAAAATATGTCCAGTTATATTTAGCCATATGTTGACCATCTCTGTCTTTTGACTGTGGATATTATCAAACATAAAAATATTTTCAATTATACTGTGATTATGATATCTTTTTGCTATTTTATGATTAACAGTTTGTGCAACTTTCTACTTGCCTTGTTAATAATAATTTATTTAGGTATTGTTTGACCTCAGTACAGCCATTACTGAATTAACACTTATTTTCCTTGTTGCAGAACTTTAGAGTTCAATATAACAGAGTGTTTCATGGAGACTGATGTTTTGAGCTTCATTGTTCAGTGAGACATTTCCATGTCTCATACATCCTGATATACACTACTTTGTAACCTCTAACTGGAGATCTTCATGGGCATGTGCATGCTGCTCCCACTCAGGGCCTTGTTTCAGCTGTCTCTACACAAAAGAACATTTATCTGTTCCTTCATTTAACTTGAATGGCAACTGCTGAGTAAAGGCCTGGTTTCTAACCATGTCAGTGAATGATGGCCATCATTATCACCTTATAATGTGACTCTCTTTGTAAGACAACCTGTGGTTCTCAGGTGATAGAATATGGTGCTGCAGCTATCTGGGTTTTTTTTCCTGTTCTTAAACCATTACATGTGGCTTGTTTTTCTTTTCTGACGCAATATCTTATTTTATCTGACATTTTGTTTGTGTTGGAAAGTTAACACGAATAACAATATTTCTATTTGAGAAAGCCTTGCACAAAAGCTAAATTTGTTTGTTGTTCAAAAATACCTTGACAAGTATGGGGAACTCTTCTTTTTGGTTTCAGTCTCTTTGTGAATTAGGGAGATGGTTTAACTGTATGCATGGAACCTCGTCAAAACTGTGCTTTCTAAAATTTTCAAAACCTTAGAGAATATCTAATAATTTCCTTGAGAAGTTCTACATTATATGTTTTGTCCAATTAATTTTGATTCATCCAAGTCCCAAAATTCGGTATTGGGGTAATTAAATTAGGAATTTTGGAATTACTTTCAGGTTTTGTGGCTTATTCAAATAGGTGGGTGCTACATGGCTAGACAAGTGTAAGCCTCTGGTACAAGTCTGCCTCTGCTATGTAATTCCCACACAATAACTTACCTAAAGGTCTCAGCACTAATGAAAAAATTACTTTTCTGGTTTTTTTACAATTTTGAAATTTCTGTCTTCTCAATTACAAATGTGAGATATCAGAACTTCCCCATCACATATTTGGTGTTCCTTCTGCTGTCTTGACCTTCTGTGTAAAGCACTGTATTTCTGAAATAGATA
Organism: Corvus brachyrhynchos; assembly: GCF_000691975.1. NCBI lineage: Eukaryota > Metazoa > Chordata > Aves > Passeriformes > Corvidae > Corvus > Corvus brachyrhynchos. The sequence goes on along the minus strand of NW_008237919.1, from coordinate 1,965,750 downwards.
AATAAGAATACAGATAAAAAATGTAATATTGTCTTTTCACCTGGAGGGTGATGCAGCCTCTCCCTTAGTTCACAGTTGTAGAAATACTTCCACAGATGTTTATGTAGAACACTGTTCTTCACTGATGTTCTGAGTATTCATCTGCAGCATAACTTACCTCAGTCTTAAATAAGCACCTCTTCTTGGCACCACAGGAAGTAGTAGAACACGAGTAACAAGCAAATTCTTATTCTGCTAACTGCAGAAGGGTTACTGGGAAGGACCAGAGTTCTGGCTCCCTTTTCCAGATATCTCAAATGTCTCAACTGATCAACCAGCAAATGCCTCACTAGATTATGATTCCCTTTACTTATTGCTTAATGTAGTTAGAGTGCTATGATTTTATCTGATTTATAATCTTGTTTCTGGACAGCAGTGTGGATATCCTGGCAGTGTTTTGTAAGGTCATATTGTTAATATTCATCATCTAGTTCATAATCAACGTAATAAAACTGCATAGTAAGTGTTGATGTAGGTTTATGTGTTTCATCATGACAGAAAATTGTTACTGATTTTTAGAAGAGGACTAAGTCTAAACCCTAACAATAGAAAAAGAGAAGTTTTTACCACACTTAAGAATGATAATTACCAACAAGAACTAAAAAGATTTAAAAAGACCTATACTAGATATTAAATACCTTGCTACAGTTTGTCTTTACCATGCAATGAGTTCCATATATCACTTGTGCTGGTAACATTCCAGTCAAATTAGAATTCTGTCCAGCCTGTAAAGTAGAAATGTCAGGTGGGCAGCCAGGCTGGCTATTGCTGGCACTAATGAAAACATCAAGCAATTGAAGAAGTAACAACAGCAGTAGCAGTAGTTCTCACTTCTTGTTTTTAGTCTGTTCCTCAAAAACTTGCTTGCTGGGTTGCAAACATAAAAATTAAGCTTCCCTGTACTAAATGTACAATTCAGTACTTACGCAGTGTGCCATTGGCCTGCCTTCAACCTGCTAAATGCAATATGGTTTTGTTCAAACGATATATAAAATGTTTCCTGTAAGTAGTACACATTAAATTTAAGTAAGAACATAACATTATTTCTCCCTATTATTTTCTTACTGCAGTATTTTCCTTGTATGTAATGTTTCCACTCTGGTATCCTGGTCTCTGAAGGTTCTCCGGGTGGAGGGATTTGCTTTGCTACCTTTTAGCAAAAGCAGTTATGTTCACCAGCTGAAATGCTGACCCTTTAATGGAGTTCTGGATATATGAAATGTACTTTTATAAGAACTCCTTGTGTTTGTTTTAGACTCAAAACACACTTGAATGTAACTCATATAGGTGGCTTGCATGCATATACCGTGAGTTTTTGAGTCATATAAAGAAATTGAAACACTTTTAAATGGCTGTACATGTACTTATGAATAAACCCATAAATAGTAATACTTTTCCCGTGGAACTGTAGGCAGTTAAATTTTGTAAGGATTTTTAATCTTGGAGAATTCAGTTATTGTTTCTATAAATTCTGAAACACTCTAAGAAACATGTAGCATCTGTCCTCGCTTTTAAAAGTTGCAATTTCTGTGGGTTTTTTATCATCTTTCATCCATGCACCAATGAATTCACTGTAAGCGTTTCGTTCTCTTAAAAAAACCCCTATTTAAAAAACCCCACTACTGTAAAGCATTTAGATTTGGCAGCTGTGAATAGTACAGTAAAGTGGGATTTCAGATTTAATAGATTACTTTCATTTCTAGATTCCATGCAGTTGTCAAATGGTTGTCTTGATCTCTGGAAAACAGAAGAGATAAGTGAAATATGTGTGTTTAGTATCAAGTCTGGATTTTCTAGTTTATTCTGACCACTAGGGAGGAAAATGCCTTTATTTCAATATAAAATGGATACAAAAGAAAAAAATAACTGTGTGTCTGATTTCATTAAAAATATCTTGTATAGTAAATATAATACGAGTAGGATTTGGCTTTGATATTGTACGCCTGTGACGATTTCGCGTGTTAGGGTTTTTTTCCAAGAAGCCTGCCCAGTACTAATTAAAACCAGGGAATTTAACTTCTGCACGCTTTTATAAAAATGAAGCTGTTCGGATTAATATCTTGACTGTAAACTGAAAGGAATTTCACAAGACTGTGTCGGATAATTTTTAAAGTTTTAATAAAATGAGCTAAGTAACATTTGTACTGATCATATGCTTTTTTTTCTTTGCAGATTTAGAAGGTGTTTTCAATATTTGATGCATAAAAACACCTAAAATTACCTAGTTACAGCATAACATATAATAAATTATGCTGCCACTGCGTGATTTTCTAGGAACCCTTATTTGTAACAGATTCACTCCTTGGAAATAAAAGAAGTGAAGTAGCCTGAATAGTATCACATGATGGCACTGTTTCCATTTCCACCTCCAATATTATGAAATAAAGCTATAATAAACTGGTATTAAAATGGTATGTAATTCCAATATACTTTGTATAATTTATGTAAAAGAAAAATCTAACCACTCTGGTTATTAATATAGGTATTAAAATGGATGCGTAGTTTTCTTAGAAAAGTGTTTAGTAAAACTTTGCATATTTATAATATTCCTTATTTTGATTGTAGAACAAGAATTCTGCACAATATATAGTGTTTATGAATGCTGAACTGTACAGATTCATTTAGCATTGTGTTAGGAAAAAAAACCCTGTTAATTGTTGTACAAATGGGATATTTTATTTTTTGTTTTGATTTTATTGTGGAAAGAAAGCTAATGGCTGGCCTTTTTGTATTTAATATAAAGCCTTTTTGTGGTAAATTAGATCATTAATACAGACACATTTTTAAAAAATGCAAATTAGATTTCCATGAGCAGAAAAGAGCTTAAAGTGTAGTAAGGTCAGAGGCAGGATCAGACATATTTGTAAAATGAATTATATTCAAGTAGGAATATGAGGGAAAATACGAATGTAAAAAAGTCAGTGATTTATAGTATATAGATGGTAGATGTCATATTATTTAATTTTAAAACATTCTGGCTGAATGCCCATAAATGTTCATGTTCTTTTTAGTAATATAAATTAATAATCACTTCTAAATTAATATTTTCTATTTGTAGAATCATCAATATTAATTTTTAGGAAGAGAAAACACATTGCTGATTAAAAAAAAAAAAAAGGTGATGGGTGTGATTCTACTATGCTGCAGATTACTTTAGAGTAAGATAAATATCCAGTCCCACCATTCTCTCATATGAAATTAGACTATTCTGTACATTTCTATGTTACAGGGGTTGTTGCTAAACCAAAACAAAATAAAAATCATGCAAGAGGAAGTAAGAAAAATACCCACTGGTGATGCAGAGCTAATAGCTGGGGTTTGGATATATGCCAGATGGGTGCTTGCACTCCAGGAATGTCCTCTGCCAGTATAAACTTCTGTTCTGAGAAGTCTGAGGCTCTTCTGTGTCCTTTTGTTACGTGAAATCAGGGGCAAGAGAAAATGTGTGTTAAAAAAAAAAAACCTGTCATGTAAAATTTCACTTCTATTTAGTGAATTATCAAATCAGGTAAATAGAAGAGGTCATAATATATTCTTCTGAACTTAATCAGTAAACTGGTTTTAATAATAAGAAAAAATTGTTTCAGTAGATCTTAAAAAGAATGTATTTATATACAGTATGTCATAACATTTAATCACTAAAGAAAATTGCTCCTGTTGCTAAAATCAGTGGTAGAATCTCACTGTACCAATTTATGTTTTAAAATAATTTGCTGTCCCTAATTTGCTTGCTTTAGTCAGTAAACAATACTCGCATAATTTCAATTTGACATATTAAAATATCTTCTAGATATTCTGGTTAGAAATACTGCTTTACAGACGTGTTTCACTGTTACACTACCTCTCTCTCAGTATCTAATAGTCCACTCCCTTGTATCATTTTATAGAGAGAGATTAAAATGACTATTACTTTGAATTTTTTTAAAAAAGTTTTTAAAAGATATAGCGATGTAGCTGGACTCAAGTAATAAATTGCAATAGATAAGGAAAAGCATTCATTACTCACAGCTGTCTATTCATTTATATGTCCCATTTGTTCATGTATGAGGTGAAGAATTCCAGAATACAGTAAGTGAACACTGCTCTGCTCAGTGTATTTCACCATTCAAATTACTTGCAATTTCACAATGCCAGTGTTACTTCTCAGGACAAATTTCATACAATAGCAATTCTGTGATTATTCATCAAGTTTAATTAATTCAATTAAGTTAGTCTGCTGTCAGGTGTTCTTTTAATAATTGAATCAACATGCAGATACATAATAAGCATAAAAGCATTTCTGTGGCTGCAGTAAATTTAGATCCAAAAGAATCTGCTATTCCGCTACATTTGATATAGATTATTCTATAATATTTCAGTAATGGGTTGCACAAAGGCTGCCTTTTAATTCTTTGCTTTCTCAAATGTCTTCATATATAATGGTTTAAAACAGAAGGTGTTCAAAAGAGGGTGACCTTTTTCCATTACCATAGTTCCTGTCATTAATGCATTATAATTTTCTTTAGAAGTCTGGAAAAAATGTGTATATATGCACTCTGTAGCAGGTATGAATCAAAGTGTGTTAGTGAAAGTTAAGAATTGTCTGTTATTACTAAGAAAGGAGGGGGGAAAAATAAAAGAAAAATGTGAGGAAGTAATTTTATTGTTATTTTTACTGTGAAAGTTTAAACAAACCTTACACTTTATACAAAGCAGTTACAGACTTGAGAGTTTTGGCATTTGTAATCTGAACGAACAGCAGTTGACCTACTCAGATACTAAAAATAATATGCCCCTTAACTAAATTTAAAGCCAATAGAGCATTGTATTAGGCTAGATTGTGTATAAAGGCCAATAATATATCTCCATCCTCTGCAATATATTACCGTAGATGTTGTTTTAATAACATATATATTAAAAAACATGGTAAATGATTTACTTGGCGTACTCTCAATGGCGCTTGATGTCATAATTATTGTAAATATTAATTGCTGTGCTAAAAATGTAAGCAGGATGACTTTGTATTAGATGAAAAATGAAAATAGTCTGTGTACGGGTAAATAGATAATCATACAAAAGTAATTGGGGTTTTAAAACCCCAATCTATTCTGCCAGCATGAGTTTTAATTGCATTTAAAATGTTGCAGGGTTGGGATATTAGAAAAGGAGGCGTATCAGTGTCAAATTAATAAAAAATGTTTCTGAAAATCTTTATGGGCTATAGGTTATAATATTATGGGCTTTTTTGTTAGAAAATACAAAATGTGTTTTAGGATATGTTTTAAGTCAGGCATATTAAATGATAAAAACAGATTAATTTGTACATATGTTGTTTCTTTAGAAATTTGGTAAATGGAAACCTCGTTGTAGCTGGGAAGTATAGAATACATTTTTATTAGTAAATTGCTTTATAGATTGACCAGTACTTTCATTAATTTCTCATTAATCGATAAAATAATAAATAAGCAACAGTTAAAAAATGTGTTTTTATAATAAAGCATAAGGCAGTGGGACATTAGAAAGGTGCATGTAAAATTCCTTTCAATTATATACCATTTCACTTGTATTTTTATTCAGAGGAATCCAGTTAATGATTTTAATGGAAAATAATTTTACTGCTTTCATAAATAGATTTTTACTAGTTATTTTGAAATGATATGCTAAACATAATACAAACCAAAAAAGCAATTATAGATCAGAATTCATATAATTTATGTATGCTGCATGCTGTCACATGAAATTGGTCCTAGAATAAATTGTGACAAAATTTATGTATTTGTTATTATTTATGGCTAACTCTGCCTTTAGAATCAGAGATAGGAATAAAAAGAGTAGAAAGCTATTTAATAGTTCTTTTTTCCCTTTATGTTCTGAGTGGTGCAGTAATAAATGGACAACATTTTAAGTGATTTTGTGATATTCATATAAGATTCAACAGAGCTTCCTCTGTAATCTGTAAAAGGCCAATGTCAAAGTAAAGACAAAATGACTTGTTCTCTGAAGACAGGAACGAAGAAATGTAGCTCTCTAATAAAATAGTGTTAAGTTCACAATGGTTACATTGTGATCAGTCTCAAAGATACAAAAACTAATTTTTAGTCAAGCTGTTAAAAATTATATATTTAAGAAGATGAAAAGTTTGAGGATTAAAGAAAAATCACTCACAATTTTAAAGAGGGTGTATTTGCTTTCATCACCAGGTGTTCTTTCTAATATAAATTACCAAGATGATGTTTCCATAACATAGCTTGGGGTGCTCTGGAGATTAAAACTACCAAAACAGACCTATTAAATTTTTCATAGGGAGGGTCCACCAGGGATAATAAGCCAATATTCCTTGTCCCATATTCCAGATGTTTTATGTAATTCTGCATCTTGCTAAACCTAAATTGTGCCTTTTCCAGAAAAAATGTACTATGGAGACCGAGATGAAAGGCAAGAACTGTTGAAATGTTAATTTTACTATCTGCTGTTGAGGTCTGTTACCTTTTTTGTATTTTTTTCTTACTCCCAGTAGCTCAGTTCTGTTTTATGAATGTTGTGGTATTTCAGTTGTTTGAAGTTTTGAAACTTGGAGCGTGACTTTGACTTGGCAAAATACAATGCCACATGGTGTGTAACACGCTGATGGATAGTCTTTGATCCATATGATTCACAATCTTCCTACTTTAAACTTGATTCAGGATGAGAAAAATAAAATTTAACAGGAAAAAAGTTTTACCAATAATCCTTGTAACATAAACCCAGAAAAACTATAAATAAAATAGTTCTGTGTAGTAGTTTTCAAGTAATAATGTAATAAAAATATATTTTGTTGATTTTGTCATATAGACTGTGGACCTTTGAAAACAATATTGGGGTTATTGCACAGCTATGGACTATTTCTGCATTGATCTGAAACAGTTAATGCTTTGAAATAAAGTACTGCTGTGCTTCACAGATCAGTTGGCAAATGTGATGAAATAAATACCCTAGGCCACTCTTCTGATTCCCACTCCTCAGTCTCCTGTTGTACTCTGGTGATAGCTGGCCAGCAGAAAAGTTCATGGACTGAATCTTGCTATAGTTTGGAACAGACATGGATCTGGTCTAAGTGAAATGATGTCTAATTGGATTTTTTGATCCAACACGAGATACAGGTGGTAGACGGGGATTATACAAGAGGAAGGAATTAATGCATTGCGAAGGGCAAGTCTTTTGCCTCCCATTCAGGTGGGCTGTTCTAGGAACAGCAAGAGACACCTGGCTGCTGACTGGCTTATAGGTTTTTTCCACTGTTTGACTATTTTCAACATAGTTGTTCAGATGCACTGTTCTGTGATAGGTGTTTCTCACTGCATGACTTCTCAGATTAATTGATTTTCCTAAAATTGCTACTTTTATACTTTATAATTTATTACACTGCAATTTCTGAAAGTAAGATCTGTATGGAGGCTTGTGCTATTAAAGGCTAATGCCCTGGTATAAATATTTAATGAAAGCTTTTAATTTTCTTACATTTGATGTTCCTGATCCTTAGCAATTCAGTTATCAGTTTTTTCTTTGGTGGTTTTTTTTTTTTTTTTTAATTTGTTGAATTTCCCTTCACTTTTTTCTAGAAGATTGGAAAATAAGTATGCAGATCATGCTCTATACTAGGGAAATACAGAAAGTTACAGGAGACAGACTACTTCCTAAAATTTTAGAATTTGTTTTTATTAACCCAACTTAATTTAACTTGCTTTCCTTTGGAAAACAGAGTCAGGTTTTATTTAAAAAATCCGCAATATTTTCATCCACCCAACTTGAAAGTTCCTATTCCAGTTCATTTGACTTCCAGCCCTTTTAGAGAAACTGCAGTGAGAAATGTGATTATTCTTCTGAGTCTAAACTAAGAAACCAGGTAACCTCTGTCTCTGTTCCATATGTTTTTGGGAGAGAAATCTGGGAAAATTTCTTTCTGGCCTATTTTTACATCATAAAGAAGGAAAGAAGTGAAAAGCATAAACTCTTTTGTGTATGTGTTTTTCACCTGTGGGGAGAAAAAAGTGAGAAAACATACAATCTGTTCCTAAAGAGATTTCCTCCTTTGCCATATATGGCTGCACTGCCTTAAGGTGTACTCTACACAATGGACATGAGACTGTTTGGAGAACTGCATCAGTTCTAATATAAACACCGAACCTTTCTAAACCCGTCATTTTGGCCATGACTTTAAACGAAGTGTATTTAACAAGTCTTTGTAAAAAAAAAAAAATTTAAAGATAACTTCAGTAATCTAATTGTTTTTATGGTTCTGTAACTTCAGAGCAAAAAGGTCTTTTTGTGGAAAATAGAGGCACTTCAACTTTTTTCTTGTCACTTCTTGGCAAACTGTTAAATCTCTGAAAATGAAGTGTATTTGATTTTATTCTTGCTCTTACATGCAAAATTAAGATTGCTGTTCTTTTACACACTCAAGATTTTTTCTTTGTATTTTATTTTCTTCTTTTGCAATAGTTTAAGTATTAGGGCTGAAAAGTGGGGCAAAAATGATCCTTTTATCTTTTAAATATGTACAGTCAGTGATTGTAACCATTTTCCCTAATCTGTTTCCATAGTTTGTTTCTACTTTTTTCCTAGGGGCAGTATGGTGTGATTGTTCTGCCACAGTTCGTATAAGTTATTATGAATTTTGCACAGTTTTCAGCTCAAGTCCTTTAATGTCTACTATTAATAAAAGCAGCAGAGTTCCCCAGTTTGAGTAGAAGTTTTATAAGTGTGGCAAAGTAATGGAGAGCATTTGAGTTGGATGGCTTATTGCTGATGATTTTCAGTTGGGACCAGTGTCTTCTAGGTTATGCCTGAAAAGAATCTCTCCAAATGTGTTATGTCTACACTTGATACTAGTATTTTTGTACTTCGTTTTAAAGTAGATCTGTGCTATTCACTGTGGGGAAGACTTAAGAGTCTAAATTTGCAGACTGTATTTCATTTAGGAAGAAAAATATTTCCGAGTTCTTGCATTTCTTACAAAAAGCCCAAACCCTTGGACTTTCAGTAAAGATTTATATGGGGGAGGTAGCATAGTGTGAGGAAGAAACCTGTAAACTTGCTTTAGGTATTTTTTACAAACCACTTCTAACACGGCTGTGTTTTCCACTCTCCTGTCTTTCACCATTATGGCCACAAATCCAAACTTCTTAACAAGGAAATAGTGAATGAAAATGTACTTTTAAGTAGTTGTAACACATATATTGTGGTATTGTTAATGTATAAAATCAGACAGTATCAGAGACCCTACCATGAGTTAAGTAGGATGTGGAGAAAGACCGAGAAGGTAGTAAATCCTGGTATTTGGAGAATGATGGGGGCTGCATTTACATTGCGAGTGGCCAGGTTTTGGTCCAGCCGGGTCACTTGGAGTGACGTGTGCCTGTTTAGAAATAGGACAGCCCATGGTTGAGCAGCCTGACATTGCATGTCCTGCATGGAGCTTGTGGCCTAGGTCTCTCTGAGCTGCGGCCTGTTTTCCACCCCTGAAAGAAAGTGGCGCAGTGTCTTCTGTCCC
>NW_008237919.1:1905612-1956170 GCF_000691975.1 Corvus brachyrhynchos | reverse complement strand
CTGCCCAAACAGAGATGCCTCCTCCTGTGTGCTGGGCCAGTCCTTGCTTTCTGCCTACTCTGCCTGCGCCTGAGCATTGCCTGTTGACACTGGCCAGGGTTAAATGGTATTGAGCAGTTGCAGTATGATGCTTGAGCCACTCCGGCTCTATAATAAAAGTCTCGCTTTTGAGACAGGTAATGCTTCATGGTGGTTCATATTTTTGGGGGGAATTGTTGTCTTAGAGTGCCTGAAACGATGTGGTCACAGTCTTGCAGCATGTGGGATTCTTGAAAAAAGATGCTGCAGACTGCAGGTTTACAGCAACAATGATGACATGGATGACAACTCCATGCTATCAACTTGGAGCAGGCCCAGGAACTGGTTTTCTTTTAATTGTGTCTGAATTTATTTATTTTGGAAAGCACTAGTTACCTTCTTGGCTTCTTCTAGAAGAAAGCCTAGAAATGAATTAATATACATGAGATGTGATGGCCAAAGAAGGGAGGGTACCAATTCTTTTCTCATGTGAATGTCTTATGATTTTTGTTATGCTAGTTCCATTTATTTTCTTTCTATATTGCTTTGGAATTTAAGGAAGGGCCAGGTAGAAAAAACTAAGAGGTATAAGCTTAAGTTTTGTGGGAATAAATTTTGAGGAATATAAGAGAGAATTAGTCCAAATGTCTAACAAGATAGATAGGAAAGAATTGTTCCTGTAAAACTACTGAAATTTCTCCCAGGGAGCTGATGTTGCAGCTGCTGCTACTTATACAGGTTTTTCTAACCACGTAGACCGTGTCTGGGTTCTCCCTGCATGTTTCATTTTTTTTCCTACTAAAAAATCTTCTGAGGGGTCTCTTCTCTTTAATTCTGATGGGAGGAGAGATGTGGAGGTTGGATTGCCCTGATTTGACTTCCTTTCCTTCATCCTTCAAGAGCCCCTGATCCTGAAGAGGTGGTGCCACCTCTCCAACAGCCCGTGTTGCCTTGCAGCTCAAAACACTCTCTTTGGGATGGGCTGGAAGCAGAAGCACCTGGGGAAGCCACAAATGTTGTGGTATAAACTAAGTCCAGTTCTTTTCAAGCTGTTTCAGTTACTTTAACTAATGTGGTTCTTACTTTTAGGAATTATTTTTGTCTACACTTGTAATTTAATATGATCTTCTATCAATGAAACAAGGATCATACATATTAGTTTCTTCTCTGAAACTATGTGTGTCTGTCTTTCAGGCATGCTTGCTATGGTATTTAGTTGTTGCAAAGATCAAAAGATGAAACCAGAACAAGTATCTCATCCTTGTAGGTCCAGAGGTTTTGAACAATCTTCTTTGTATTTTGGGTTAGATTTTCACAGGTTTACTCAACATATGCAACAGATCATTGCTTTGCTCTGAATTCCAACGCTGTAGTTGAGAACAAGTCAAAAGGTCTCCTCGGCAGCTATGGTTTTACATGTGAAGAACTGTCATATGCAGAGCTAGTAGAATGTTTGGAAAAATCAAATTGTCTTATTGGCCTGGGGTATTTTCATATTCTTGCAAGCTTCTTGCATGGTTCTCCTGTTCCATGCAAGATAGATGCAGTTCTCAATGCTCCTTGTACTGTTGTTACTAAAGAAGAATTTAAGTTACTGGTTCTTACAATAAGTTAAAATAGTCACTCATTGCCAACTGCTTTTTGTTGCAGTGGGGATTCTGTAACACGGGTATCAAACAAGGAGTCCCGTGGAAAAGAAATATATATGGATGGATTCTTGATAGATGTTTCAGAGATGTTTATTTCTCCAGCCGCATGGCCGGGGCTCTGCCCAGGAACTGTTCCAGTCACGGGACCAAGGGTCCTTCTGCCCGCGCAGGGAACACAAACCAACCAATGGGAACGAGGCTGAGCAGGGGCAGGGAAACCCCGTGTCTGTGCCCTCAGGGCCCCTCTCCCAGGGCTACACGGCAGGGGGCAAGGGGCAAGGGGATCCCGACAGCTTTTCTGTTGCTTACTTTACATTGAACATTTCTGGTCAGATCTGAGCTTGTATGTTCCCTGATACTTTGTGTGAAAACCCAGTCTTTTGCTGTCCTCCTTTTTTACTGTGTCTTTCTTCTGGTCATTGGCCTGCTGTTTGCTTGGCCTGCTGTGGTCATTGGGATAGGAATCCAAGTAGCAGCTTTGATTATCAAGGATTCTCTTGCGCCATGTGCTGTAGAAAAGCAAAGAAATTCACCTCTTCCCTTAATACTTACAGTCCTTTGGAACTCTAGCTACCTTACGGCTTTACAATACACCAGAGCCCCAGCTAAGCATGAGTGATATCATAACAAATGTGTGAAGGTACAGGAGATCTTTTCACAATGATGGCACTTGTATATTTATGTGTTGCTGCATTCTGTTTCTGTCCTCTGCCATGTTATACTATTTTGTCCCTTTTCGTATCCGATTTTCTACCCAGGAACACACTTAGGGATGTTTGAATATTATTGTGAGGGTTATTCCTTCCCATTGAATCTGAGATACTAATTTTTTCGTCTAGTTTAAAAAGTTTGTATTGTGCTGCTGAATGGATGTTTTTAATCTTCTTTAAGGTCTTTCTGTAAAACAGTAATTTACATGTTTACATTGTCAGTTTTCAGCGTTTTTCAAGTTTTTTACGAATGGCCTATTTTGGTGCTGGTATTCACATTAATCTCTAGAACCATAAGAATCTATTACTTTAGGATACTTTAAGACAAGACTACTCCTAACAGAATGTGGGTATAGCAGTAAAATTCTTTTCCATCTTCCACTTTCTATCATGTATCATTAGTCTGTTTGTTCATATCTAGTCATATTCTGAGTAACGTGTCATACATATAATTTTTTACTAGTTAAAGATCATTCAAAGGTAGTATTTCTGTATGCTAGGAGCATAATCATATACTTAATTTTTCTACATTTTTCAAGTTCAATCATGCCTTCAATAGTCTTGTTTTGTTTATGCAATAGAGAATATGGAAGATTCTCTGCAATTTTTTACTCTTGGAATATAAACTTGTGTTTTGCATAAGACATGGCATTTTGTGGTGAGATTTTATTCTGTTACCCAGAAGGTATTTGGGTAAGTGAAGATATCCTGTGAATACAATACCTTCAGTTTCAAAGAAGTATTCCTGGAAGATTTTTAGTTTTCCTGTCTGGTCTTCTGGTCTTCATTTTCGTTTTCAAATAATTCTTTTTCCTTACTCAGAAGAGATCACTGCTACAAAATTCTACTATGCCTACTTCTTCTTTTATTATGTATGCTTAAATTTTCAGATTACATTTTTTGCAATGTAAATATGATACTTACAGAGGGTAATCTAACAGGCTGCATTTCCTCCTGTGCTTTATGAAACATAAGGGTTCAATTCAGTCAGTAACTGTATTGTCTGATCTGGTGTCAAATTCCTGGTGACCAGATACCCACAATGGCTTTAACATCAGTATGAACAGTAGCTGGGGCATGGTGTGTTCTCAGAGCCCCCATGATAGTTGTGTCTTTGTCTTGAAAGATAATGGTGACTGTACCAGGGAGCCGCTTCTGGAGTTGGACTGGAGGAGGCTGTAGTATGCAATCACATTTTGTACAGAAGGGTGGCTATTTTATTCCAACTAAAGCCATTGCTTACACATTTTCTTGTTCTGGATGGCAGACTGGATTTAGATAGTTCACTGGTAATCAGTGTGATAAGTGAAGTCTTAAGGTGTTGGTCTATCTGTAGATATTTTGTAAATAATTTCGGTGATGAAGAAGGGAGTGCTTTTTCTCATCTGAGTGTCTCTAGATTCAATCTGCAGTCATTGGATGTTATGTGATAGTGAAGAACTTTGTGTTTATCACATACTTTTAACCTTTCTTTTGAGAATCTGAATAGAGGAATACTCTGTGAGTTCAATATATAAGAAATGTTTTCAGGTTAGCTGAATTGTCTTTTAAACTATTCCAATTTATGGTCAACATTAGAACTGGTCACGGTGTTCTGCAATGGTTATGTTACCTTGGGATTTAAAATAGCATAACCTTCCTTTTCTCATTCTTGATGTTGTCAAGGGTCTTTGCCCATTTGACTAGTGTGCCATGGGACTTAACTATGCATCGTAACTCCATGTCTGTAATTTTTCTGAAGCACCATGTTTCATCCTCTGATTATGGACTTTTTCCTTTGTAGCTAGAAGTGCAGCTTTACACATGTGGTGGTATGAAAGGTATTCCTTTTAAGTAAAACATTTTCAGAGATTCAGATAATTTCATTCTAGTAGCTGGCTCTCCTCATTATCATTTGCTGTATTGTCAGCAAACGTCATCAGTAATGAATTTGCAATTTCTTGAAGGTCATTGATAAAAGAGTGAAACAGTATGGGACCAGTAACCTATCAGGGCAGATCGCTCTTACAAATGCCCTTAATATAATTGCCTGTTTGCAATTACATTCCGAGACTTACTGATTTGTCTGTTTCTAATCCATTCTAATCCATAACATATTTTTGATGTTAATTTTGTATCATTCTTGCTTTGAAGTCCTGGAGTGGTGCTCTGCAAGCTAACACACAGAAAGTATTTTTTCACTGAAGTGGGATGATTTGCTTAAAACCAGGTGTAAGTAAAAGGTGGCCATAGATTAGAGGCCTGAATATTTTGTTTGAACACACAGTGATGAAATTTATTAATACTAGCAAAGTTACTCTAAAAATTCCTAACTTCTATATTTAAGAAGTATGATACTTCATTGATACATGATAAAAAAGACATGAAGACAGTCCGTATATTAAAGAAATTTTTTTCTGATTTTCCTTTATATAATTTTCTGAATTACGAGGAACAATTTTTCTAGCTTAAAGTTACTTGTAGAATAATTTTATTTGAGAAGACTTGTTATTTGAAAGTTTGATATAAACTTGGCCCATTTACTATGCAACTTCAAAACTCAGTCTATAAAAATGTGGTTGTACTCACAGTGTGCAATACAATTTCTTATGAGGAACTTTGAATAAGAGGTATTGAAGAGATTGCTGTCTGTCTGTCACTGAAGTTCACAGTAAAGTCCAGTTTCTGGTTTGGTTTTTTTTATTATTACTTTTGCTACTATTAATAGTAATTTGTAATATTTACTTACTAATGGTAAGATAAATAGTGCAGAAGTTGGACCCTTATTGGTCCCTTCCACCTTGATATAGTCTATGATTCTGTCGCTTTATAATATAGTTAGATTTAGGTTTATTTGGTGGTTTGGTGGTGGGGATTTTTGGGGTTTTGTTGGTTGGTTGGTTGGTTGGTTGGTTTGGTTTTTTTGGTGGGGTGTGGGTTTGGTTGGATTTTATTTTTTAACAAATAGTTTGTAACTGTGGAAACTTGCAGCAAAATGCATGACTGGAAAATGTGCAGAATTTTGTTTCCTGATATATATGGTATTTATGACTCCTTAGGGTTTTGCATTGGTATTGATACAGGATTAATATGAAAGCTGCTCTATTCTTAGCTCATATTTAATTTGCTGTATTTGAGCTATGGTACTATGGATTATTTCAACTCCGTGTAGTGTTTCAAGTGTAAGCTAGAGTTTATTGCCAGGTGGCAGGAATGAGGCATATAAACATTTTATGGACAACAGATGCAGATAAATGGAGGGATTTATCTCGTGCACGGTATACTTGTTTGGCTGAGAGATACAGCCTTTAGTAATTCCTCTATGCTGACTGATATTGGACAATTAAAAGCGTATAAATTACTACAAGAGTAATTACTGCAAAGAGAGAATGATCATAACTTTCTGTGTGCCAAAGCTGCTTCTCAAAAGTGTTGCAGTGAATTTTTTTCTTCTACATTGTGTAAGAAAAGCATAGAAGAATGATGAGTAGCAGGAAAAAACCTCTCAGGTCTCCAATTACTAAATTACAGCTGGTTCTTTTTATTTATCTTTATATTAAAGGGTTATCCCAATTGCATGAGATTTTCAGAATGCTGTTGTGTTAGAAGCTAAATAAATATGTAATAGAAATGCAAATATAATTGGCCATTTGTTACGAATATATCCTCATTGGCTGTTGAGGGTAGGATACAAGCTGTAATCTATTTTGCTTGGATATACTTTCCCCCAGGATAAAACAAACCTGCTGTAGTCTTTAGATTTATAAAGTAGTTGTGCAGAGCCTGATACTTAGCTCAATTACAGCTATCATATTCAGGCCACTGAAGTCCACAGAGTTGTATCAGAGTCTGTGAGAAGAGAACCAAGTCCATAAAGTACCTTGGCTGTATTGTCTGGTGTTTATTTCTGCCGCTAAGGCTTTTCTTAGTTAAAGAAACCTTTTAGATTGAGGAAAACAGATGAATATCGTTTGAGAAAGACTGAAGTGAAATAATTTATTCTGATAAATTTTACTGCAATAGAATGTCATGATATGCATTATAAAGTTGTGGTCATTGTTTAAATGAAGAGTACTAGTAATAGAGTTTAAAAATTCTACCTAAGTATACATTTTTTCTGTGTAAGTGGGCTTAATATATTTTTGCAGCTAGATGGCCGCTGCACTTTTTTTTTTTTTTTTAGATTTCTGTAAAAACAAACTAAAGTGAAATTCGATAAACCTCAGCCCTGAAATTATTTTTAAACAAAGTTTTGCTGGTGACAGCTTATTTTCTTAAGTAAACAGATTCCATATGTGGTACTAAGTAAATCATTTTGTGATTTGATAGTGGTGTATTAGGGTGAGACATCCTGTAATGTAGCTATGTCTGAAGTTATTTACTGTTTTTCCTCTGCCAAATTGTGATTGTTTAGTCTGCTAACACTTGTACTGAAGTTTTTTCTGGGTAGTGGTTAGCAGTTGTTTTCAAAGCAAATGTTAAAGCTAAGACGACATTCCTTTAGAAAAAATCCTGTTCTGGCAGAGGAGCTTGATTTGTGTTCTTGTTCAGTGTTCCTTTACTGTTTTTAGTATGGCTGTTGAAATCTATACCTTATATGATCTCATTGTACTGCCTGCATTTCATTAATGAGTGACTCTCTTTAGGGCTTGGGGATTGAAATATTTTTCGTATGACACTACCCTATATGAATGCAGTGTACCAGCTGCAAAAACCACGGACCATCTGATTTTGTGGTTTTTGAGGGTGTAAAAAGTTCAATTGCTTATACTAGAGCTTATATCTGTATATTATACCGTATGGAAACGGAACTACTGTAGACTGGGAAGTAAAAAGAGAAAACCAAGTTCTTTAGCCATGGTTCAAATGAAGATGAAAAATACATATCTTGCAATGTGGAGGATTACTGTTACTACATGGCATTAAAATATTTTTCATTATAGAATAAGGCATATTAAAATTTTGCCACAAAATAATACTTTTAAAGAAAGATGACAAATGTGTAAACTGCTTCATCAGTATAATGTTACTGATACTTAAATGCTTTTCTCTGTTGATATTCTTTGTTTCATTTCCTTGAAGAGAGAAAGCAGTCTGTTAAGAGCCTGGGTGGGCATTATCCTGATTATCCAGAATGTAAGCTAAAAATACTTTAAGAAATTGTATTTCAGCCCTAACTTGGGAAGTTTTAAATTAGTTTTGAATTTAACAAGTCCAAACATAACAATCATTCCAGTTGTCACTGTTCTGGGGTTCTTCCTTCAGTGGAATCAAAGTATAAGCAACTACCTATGAATCTGTGGAGTAGTATGTTAGACACAATTGCAAATTGTTTGAAGTTGCTCATTTAAATGGCTGATGGTAAAAGAAATCAAATGAAATTCAAAGGGTTTTACCACTCCTAAATTCTTGAGAAAATTTTCTTTGTGTTCTTTAATATAGTGAAGCTTACCCTTAATTGAACAGGTTGCAAAAATAAATTATTTGGTTTTGCGTAAAGCCATAACAAGAATAAACACCAGTGTTCTGGTTAGGAATTGATCAGGTGATAGTGAATATATAACTATTTTGTTTTACAGATGAGATTTGCATAGTTGTTTCTTTCAGACTAACCAGAGGATTGTGTGTGTGTTTTCTGTGATAGATATGCCTGAGATTTCAGAAGGGGCAAAGTTAAGAGTCATTTGAGTATTTCTAATAATAAAGCACCAATTTGTGTTCATACACACACAACGTATGATCAATTTTGAGGTGCAATTTGGACTCATCTGTGAAAGCAGCAGAGAAGCCAACACTCAGCAAACTGCAACCTGTTGATGACAAGCACACCGCCTTCCCCAACTGCTGCTGTTTTGGTCATTCAGTCACGTAACACATGTAACTGTCATGATTTATATCTTGAACCAGAGAATACTAGATAAAAGTTCCAAATAGCAAAAATAATAGCAACCCGCACATAATCCTAATATGAATTTTACTTGCACAGTTGGGTTCAAAAGCTGAATAGTTTTGTAAAATATCATTCCTTTCTGTGAATAAAGCATAGACCCGAAGTAGTGCTAAATTTCTTGTACACTTTGTTCGCTGTGACTCATCCTTCCAGGTCTACATACAGGTTCTGCCATCACAGAGAAAGTGCTTTTTGGTGACAATAAGCAACAGATTTCTCTGAATCAGTGCTGAATGCCACTTAAATGCTAGTGATGGAGCAATTCAAAAACCATGACTGAGAATTGTTTCCACTCATAATGAGGATCAGATGCAAGAGTACCTCTATGAGTATTATAGCAATACATTTTGCCAATAGAGAAAGGATACAAAAAACAGAAAAGAAAGTTTTTAGCTCCTTTGGTGACATGTAAAAAAATTTGTTATATTTAAATAGTTTATGGAAATTGCAAATTGTCCACCTGAATTTTTTTTTTTTTTGGAAGGCTTTTTAAACATACACTTTTTATTCTTTTTACCTAATTTTTGGTCTCTGAACATTTCAGGTTTTGTGTTTGTAATTTGTACCCATGAGAACTGGAAAGTTATATAAAAAAAAAAAGGTAATTCTTTAAAATTTCCAGATCCCAACAGTTGAAGCTTTAGGAGAAAGCACCAAACATTATGAGATTTAAAAAAAAGCTCTGAGTATCATCACCAAAGTTATGCTATGAAAAGTAAAATCAGTTTATGTACATGAATGGGTGAAATGGTCTGGCTGTTGAAATTGATTTGAGCCTTTTTACACTGAGATCATTGAAGGCTGAATTTTATTCTCTTAATCCTTTCCCTGTCATATCCAGGGTTAATCTGCTTGTCCCATGTCTCTGAATCCTCACTTCTAAATGGGAATGCTTCCTCCATCTGATCAGTGGTGAATCAGTTTAGAGGAGAGAGAGACGGGGCTAATCCTCAAAGAGGCAGCAGAGTTGTTATAAAATTAAAATTATTCTTCCTTCTCACATAAGATAAGATGGTTTAAGTTCATTGGTCAGGACTCAAAGCCATCAAAGCTGGGAGATGTAAAAGGCAAAAACAAGGTGTTTGTAATAAAAGTGTAATTGCAAATGGTACTAAAAATGAAGGATTATTCTTTCCTTGCTGAAATCCTGGTCTGACTGTGTTGGGATCTTTGCAGCTACAGATAACTTTGTTAATTACTTAAAACTATGCTACTACTCCAACATATTTTTTGCCCCAGATTGAATCTCCAAGTCAAAAATCGTTCTGAAATTTTGTTCTTTTGTGTGCTACGAGATTTGATAAAATACAGCATTTTGAATTTACCTAGCCTTACTAGTAACGTGGAAAACTAAAATGTTCAGATAAATACCTTTGTAAAAGAGATGATACCCCCAGCAAATAGTTTATGCAGAGGTTTTGAATTTTTATAATTAATTAATTTTTAAGTTTTCCATATCATCATATTAATTGAAAGTTGAATAATTGAATTATGAATAGTACTTTTGGCATTTTGCATTTTTTTAAAATAATTTTTTTATTTACTAAGCTTATTTTTTGGATGCTAAATAACAGGTGTATTAATGATTTCCTTTCTCTTCTTTTGATCTGTTTTCTGACATTTGATAATAATAGATTTGCTTTTTTGACTGCGGTTTTTACATGTTGGTTTTGATCAACTCTCATTTATAACCCAAGACCTGATTCCTTGATGATTATTGGTCATCCAGGTTGTATCATCATGTAGGTAGTGTTGGGATAGCTTTTTACATCAACACACATCACCTTATGTCTATTTCTGTTGAACACTGTTCACTGTTTTGTTTTCCAGTAGTTCAGTGTTATTAAGTCCTGCAGTTTCTGGTACCAAGCCCTATCTCAAATTCATAAATACTTTAACTTAATTTTATTCATCTTAAATTTTCTTATCTTCCATCTTTTATCCCACTATTGCTGTATGCCATTATCTTCTCTTTTGTCCTGTGGAAGACAAATTTCTCTGTGCATTAGTAAAGGTTGCTGTTTAGTGCTTTTTGAAAGTATCATTTAGATTAGTGATACAACTGATGATTCAACAGGCATTTAATTTGGACTGTGCTGGGATGCTCTGTTGCCTCCCCTAATTTGCATTGAATAGAGGCTTCCTTGACTGTAACTGATCCTTCATATCTATTTACCCTTCTCGAATAGGGGCAGTTTCATGCAGATAGGTAACTATAATTGTGTTTGTTTTGACTTGTCTTACACTTTATTTATTATTTAGGAACTGTAATGTGGTGAAGTATTCTTAAGTAGGATAAAAGACTCCAAAATATTTATTTAATGTAACTCATCTGAGTGTATGTAGGCTTCCCTTTTTTTTTAGAATGTAACCAGTCTTTTGTAGATTTTTCACATTTGCATTAGTTTCCTATTTAGAAAAGCTAACTTGTCTGATAATATGGAATTATATGTAGTTGATATATATATTTATAGAAAATGATGCTTAGAAAAATAAAGCTTTTTAAAATTGAGCTGGAGCTTGTTTCACACAAAATTCTTAGCAGTCATGGATGACCTAAAATTTTGTAATGTTCTAGTTGAACTGAAATCAGTTATTTTGCTGACATAATTCAAGTAAATGTTGAATTGGAACTCAGATGTTTCCTGGAACCTCAAATGTCTTCTTTGTTTTGTTTCACAATACTGAAAAAGATAAGTTAAATGGTACACCCCATATTAAAGGGTAAACAGGATTTATTCACTGACTGAACTGAGATACACTGATAATTTTAACAGGGTTTGTCTGTCTAGAAATTACATCTTTGCCAACTAGCATGACTGAATAACAAACCTCCTTATATCTGTTCCCTTTTGAAACATTAATTAGCTTTTGAACTCTTTTAAGTTCATACATAACTATTTTGATTTATCCTTTCTATTTAGACAGATAAGGATAGGGATGGTTAAACAAATGAACGAGTAATAAGTTCATAAAAAATATTTAAATAACAAAAAACTCGTGAAGAAAAAGATACCAGGTCAGATACCCAGTCAAATATCCAAATGCATTGCAGGAACAGGTATCACAAACTGCCTTTACAAAACCCAACTGCAGATGCCTATCAAGATCTGAGAACATTGTCTAGATACTCATTATAGTCAATGGAAAGAAATAGGTATTTATAAAGGAGGGCTTATCTCAGCTTAAGAGATGCTTAAACTGCATTTGGTGTTTCTGGATATATAAGAGTTTATAGCTCTTTGAGCTAGATTATGAGATAGCTCCCCACTATGTCTGGACTCATAATTGTCACCCCCTAAAGCACAGAGAATGAAATTACTTTGTTTCAAAGGTTGTTTTTTGTTTGTTTTTATTTTTTTAATCACTTTTCATCTTGTAACTCTTTTGGACATACATAGTATTTTGTTGGTATAGTCTGATTTGATTTAGAAACTTGTTTAACTTGTTGCATAGTTCATCTGCACAAACATTACACTTGCATCATTGCTTTAAAATGAACACATACGTCCTCAAATAATTTAGCATTAGATCTTTACTTTTCTGTTAGAGTTATGTTTCATATTCAATTAAAAATCAAAATGGAAAAGTGTACATATATTCATAGTGGCACAGAGGTGGGGTACATTAATTGAGCTAATTTGCGTCTGAAATACTAGGTTAATCGTATTTGTTATGCTTGTAATGCTTGTAAATCAGAAAATAATTGCTTAATTGTAAATTACATATTGATTAAAGCTCACGTGTGATTTCAAAGGATGACTGTATTTAATTTGCATAGTATACCATTCTACTGAGAAGGCATTAATTTCTTTGAGACTTTGGAATGAATGTTTCCAACAGATGCTTACAGCATGCTTAGAAGTTCATGAGTGATTTTATTTGAAAATGCTTTATATATTCTTTAAGTATTTTTCTTTCAAATGTTTTCACAAGTTATTTACAAAATAACAAAACCCAATGCTTTTTAGTTCCAGAGTGTGAATTCAGAATAAATACAAGCCTTTATGAACATCTGCTATTCTAGAATGAGCTAGAAATGACAATTACCACAGCTTTGAAACAAATGGTCTACTTTCAGGTTGACAGGAAGAAAGTCTTTATTGCTACTCTTTTTTAAAAAGGGAAATTCAAAATCACTATTAAATGCAAATTCCTTTTTCAATGTCAGGCTGGTGAATTACATTGGAAATAGGTTTGTTTTTCAAAGTGTACATTCATCTTAAATAATGCTAGATTACATACCGCTGAAGTCTGAATGTTGCATTCTTTTTTCATTGTGGTTAAAGAAAATCAAAAGTTTTTAACAAATGTTATCTTTTCACAAAGGCATAAGTTTTACTGATGGCAATTTAAGCCTGATTGAAGAATAGACTAAAGAAGACACACCCACCTCACCCCTTTTTTACTTGGAAAGTTTTTACTTAACAGCCAAAAATACAATAGCAATATTATTGGTAAATAATCCAAGTGCAACTATCTATCCATAAAATGTATCATTCACAAAAAAGAAATTCTGAGCCAAATTCAGTCTTCTAATTTAGGAATTAAATCTTTAATGGTATGTGATTTCAGATAATGATGTTCATGCTCAAAGTGAGTGCAAGTATTTTTCTCAGATTATGTATTAGGAATTCCATTGATTTAATATACTGTGGTATTTCTAATTAAAAAATTTACATAATGATACAATACTAACCACAGAACTTGAAGTTCTTGAAGGCATTACTTAGAGCTGGTCAGGATAACACTTAGCTTTGTGCCTGAGTTTTAGCCTCTGTTAGATTTCGTCTTCCAGTGTTAGAAACATTTGCAGTTACTTCTTCAGTTTTATCATTACAACAGGACATAACCTCTGGTAGGACCACTAGGGCAGATCAGGGATCGGTGACAAATGGAAATGTAAACATCTCCTTAATGGAGCGGTAATCTCAAACTTAGAAATATTTCTGCATATTGTCTGGATATTTATTGAGATGTTAGTAATTAGCATTCTGAGTCACTTCTTTAAAATGGTACTACCCCAGTACACTTACATGTGTTACATTTTTTGTTAAAAGAAAACAACATCAATTTTTTTTAATAAATCATGATCAAATTTAGTTTAACTTTATAACTTATCTTTAACCATCTCTGTATTTATCCTTCAGATGTTTCTCTAGAAGTGATGTTTTTAAAAAATCAAACCTTTTTATAGGACTTACAAGTCGTCCCTTTAGTTTGACCTTTACTTTGATAATTAAAGGAAGATTGGAAAAGGATTTGAAGTCCACAGAAAGTAAATTAAAATCATTTTTAAAAAAACTCTCATCTTTATTAGATATGTAAAAAATCCTATTGCATATCTTTCACAAAAATTACTTGCTTGTAAAACTAGTATTTAATGAACAATATTATAACTTATTAGTTGTTTAGACTGATTAGTTTAAAATTTGCTTCTTGCAATATTTTGGAAAAAAAGTAGACCTCCTCTAGTCGCACCATGCTCAGATTTTCTGCTTAGTGTGTTCATATGAACCAACTGAGTTAGTAAGGATCTGAAATGGTATGAAATTAAATGGGGAAAACCTTTCCTGAAAGGTTCCTAGTTTGGAAACTGGAATAGTACCTCAGTGAAATGTGTTCTAAATTTATATTTGGCAATTCCAGTGGGTTGCTGGTGGTTTTTTGGTTTTTTTTCTGTAAAAGTTTACTGTTAATACTGCTTTTGTTACATTTATGTTAATGTCACAGTGAGTCCGTGATTAAAAATAGGCTATTTTAATTCCAATGAAATTTTAAATCTATTTTAGATTCCTCCTATTTAAATTTTAAATAAGAGTTTAGTAAAATACATTATTCTTGTTGTCATTGTTAGATTGTTAATCAGTGTGGATTTTATTCTTATTTATATATTATTAAGTGTATACATAGAGGTAGTTATAAATAAACATGCATTTCTCTTTTGACAGCTCTAGATGTCATTTCTGAGTGGTTTCTCTATGTGCTAATGCTTTTTTTTTGAAAACATTTTGTTAATAAAAAAGAGACCTAAAAAAACTCTAGAATTCTGTAGGGAATTGTTTTTATTCTTATATGGAATTTGTGTGGGCATCTCATAGTGAACGTAATATAAGTAGTGACAAATCCATTCTTTTCAGAGAAAAAGAAAACAGTGCTCATGAGTATTTAAAATGCATTTCAAAATTATTCCAGATGCCAGCTTCATTTGGCATTATTCAGATTCTCTTCAAACTAGTATAACAATTGTTTTAAAAGTCACAAGTATTAATTTGTAAATGTGGAAAGGTTTAACAGATTTTCTTACATAGTTCTATCAATATCTATCCACAGTAACGTGAACTTTGGTTTTAATTTGTCTGGATGGTGTATTTCTGGATGACCTAGAAAGCTTTTAGGTTTGTAATACCAGTGTATTCAGAGTTGAATTAAAATATGCATATTAACCTTTCAAATACACTCTGAAGTTTTAACAATACATGAAAGTTTTATTGGAATACACTAAAGATTTATTGGAAGAGGAGAAGCTCAAGTCAAAAAAATGCAAGTGAGGCAGCACCTACGGGTGTACTTGATACCATTTATCATATAGATAAATACCAAGTCTTACAGAAGTCTCCTGCAAGATCCAAGGAATACCACAGCACTTCACAAATGCGTGTTTTTAGAGTTTCTGCCCCTTAACAGAACTTCATGCATTAAGTGCTGTGAACACTCCCACACCTCACCAACCCAACAACAATAAACAATAAGATTTTACTCACCATTTTGGGCGTTTGTGTTGTCACTTATGACCTCCTCATCAGCTAAAAGCGAAACCTTTCTTCATGCTCTAGAAGCCCCCAGAACCCATGTCCTATATCTGCAAAACTATTTTCTTCCCAGACCTTGCAGAATAAGATATCCTTCAGTGTTGGAGTTCTTCCTCTCTGAATCCGTACTTAAAGCAGCAGAAGAAAAAGTAGCACTGTGATTTTGTGCAGTAATACAAACATGAGGTAAAACGGTTAAGAGATGAAAAGACTTCCTAAAGAAGTGGATTTTGAAAAGGATTTTTTAAAGGAATTTGAAGTACAAGTTTTGCTTGGGTAAGATAAGAAAAAGGAAGGCTTAGTCAGTGAGCATATGAGTGAAGAATGTGTTTATGTGTATTCATTTTAAAATCTGACCATCTTAATCAGCAACTGCCACAAATCTATTAATTAACTGGTTTTTGTTATTTCTGAGGACAATCCAGGTTGTGGGAAGCAGGACTGAATTGCCAGATTTCATCACAGTTGTATAATAGTGTTCAATACAGTCTAAACCAAGATACTTTTTGTGTGTGTGATCATATTGAGGTATTTGGTATCAAATAAACCTTTGCACCAACTACTGAACCAACTAATCTCCATCAGGAAAAAGAACAAGTTATTTTTAGATTGATGTCCTAACCAATATGTTAATATGACAGCCAGGCTGAATTTATGCTTAATAACTATTGTTAGCTGTTCACTCTGTCCCATAGTCACTACATGGGTATTCAGCAGCAAAGAGCATGTCTATGTGGAAGTCTTCAGAGCACATGCTGGCTCTTAACCAGCTGGGAGTTAGCAAAGGTAGAAGAGAGCTGGGAAAATTCTCTTATGAAAATGGGATAGGATAGGAAAAGAGAAGGAATTAGGGAAGAGGGGCAGAACTTAAAGTAATTGCAACAAAAAGGGAGAAGGAGAACATTTTGCAGGAGGAAATTTCTATACCCTCTTTCTGGAGGTACCTGAGCTTTCCTGGTTTTGTGCCCACAGAAAAACGTGGCTGTTTCATCACAAAAAGTCTAGCACTTTCTGTATGCTGTATCTCTTTTAGAAAGTTAATCACATAAATAATAAATGCATTTTTCCTTTTTTCTTCTCAGATAGATCTGTCTATTTCTATGGATATATATCCCTGTATATTCATAACCTGTATTGCCTTTCTGAGCCTCTGTAATGCAACTAGCCAGCCAGTGTTCTTAAGGCACAGCTGGACTGTAATAAATGGGGCAGTCCAATCCTCTTAAGGCTACTTGCTCTAACTATACTGAAGTAAAAACCTCTGCATTCTTAAGTGTAGAGAAAATAGTAATGCAATTTAGATTTGACTACTGTCAAACTTCCCAATTGTAGATTCACTCTTGGCACTGCCTCTTGTGGAGAAAACCAGAAAAGATGGGATTATTAAATAGCTGGAAATGTGTCCTTTTGTTTATGTTATTAACTTCTTCCAGTCCTTGAGAACTTCTGGCATATGTTTGTTAAGGCGAGATTTTGCTTTTCTCTCTTGTTTTTGGTGGGTTGCTGTGTGAAAAGATGGGTAATCTAGTCCTCCTAACTTACTTGGGCTCATTACATAGTGTGGGTAGATGTCAGAAACTCCTGAAAGACTTTGTGAATTCCTTGATACTATAACTTCCACTTGAAACGTGAGATCTCTTTTAGAAAGATATGAAAGACATAAAGATTTAAAAATGTAAGTAATCTTCCATATCTGTCAACAGTTGGTACTGACAGGTTATTTATTTTCATTATTTAGAAAAAAAGAAATGTGACTTTTACATGAAAACAGCCAAGTAACAGATTTCTACCAGTGGATTCCTAAATGCTTTTTGCAGCTAAATTAAACAGCTGTCTACTCTAAAGTATCTCATGCCTTATAGATACTTACAGTTGGTTAGCAAGTTATCTCTTAACCCTTTGTTATATAAATTAACTGGATTATAGTTTTAATATATCAATTTGAGAGGTACATTTTAGCTGTGTGAGGCTCAGATGAGTTATACCGAGAAAGATGGGCCCATCTGTTTGATTGATATTTCCCATTGTATCAAGGCTGAGGTCATCTGAAAAAATTAATCTCTGATTTACAATGGAAGTAATAAATTTGGGACAATAAAAGTTTTTCAGAGAACCTACATTGTCTGACAATTTTCCACTTAGAGTTTTCAAGATCTGTGTATTTAAACAATTTTAATCCATGTAATGTAGAGTATTGATTTTGTATGGTGCTTGAAAATGTCATGCAAGATTAAATCTTACGGCAATCTAAGTGTACTATGACAATGCAAGTTAATGTTATTAGCCAAACTTGTTGTAGCATAAAAAATGGTATCAAGTTTAGTTGACAAGACTTACAAGTGAATGAATTATACTACCATTTCTTAATTATTTACTCATCAACCTTTCTAGAATTTACACCAGCTTGATGTCAGCCAACCTGTAGTTTCTCAGGTTTGATCTTCATAAACAAGGAACACAACATTAAGATTTTGCAGTTCTCTTGATCTTGTAGAGTATCCCTAGATTTGTTAAAACCCAGCATTAATGTTTCAGTGGATTCCTTTTGCATTAATTGCTCCCCATTGGCTTTTATACTTCTGGGGTATAAATGATCTCTCTGGCTTTTAATAAAATGTCTTCCTTTCTCCCAAAATGAGATTTGCTAAATGCTTATTCGTTCTCAATTACATTTAAAGAATTGGCTGTTGTTTTCTGAAGCCCTACTGGTTGTGGATTTTTATTAACACCTTTTGGGTTTCCTCTTATTTATATGCCTTTTTGTGGTGTGTTGATCCTGAGTGGACACCAGGTGCTCACCATGTTATCACTCCCCTCATCAGTTGTACAGGGCAGAGAAAAAGATAATGAAAGACTCAAGGGTTGGGATAAGGGCAGGGAGAGATCACTCACCAATTACCATAATGAACAAAACAAGAAAATTAATTTAATTTATTTTTAATCAAAATCAGAGTAAGACAATGAAAAAGACTCCAACAACCTAAATCTTAAAACACCATCCCTCTTCCCCATTTCTTTCTGGGTTTAACTGTACTTCCAAATCCTCTGCCTCTTTTCTGCCAGCAGTACAGGGGGATGGGGAGCGGGGGCTGCAGTCATTCATCACACGTTGTCTCTGTTGCTCCTTCTTCCTCAGAGAGAGAATTCTTCATGCTCTTCCTATGCTCCACTGTGAGATCCATCCCATGGGAGACAGTCCTCCATGAACTTCTCTGATGTTGAGTCCTTCCCATGGGCTGCAGTGCCTCATGATCTACTCCAGCATGGGTCTCTTCCACGGGGTGCAGACCCTCAGGAACAAACTGCTTCAGCAGGGGTCCCCCATGGGCTCACAAGGCCTGCCAGAAAACCTGCTCCAGCCTGGGCTTCTCTGTCCATGGGGCCTCACGTCATGCCAGGAACCTGCTCCAGTGTGGGCTTCCTGTGGGGTCACAGCATTCTTCAAGAATCCACCTGCTCCAGCATGGGGTTCTCCATGGGCTGCAGGTGATCTCTGTTTTGACTCCTTTAGCACCTCCTCCCCCCGCTCCTTCTTCACTGACCTGGGTGTCTGCACAGATGTTCCTCTCACATGTTCTCACTCCTCTCTCTGGCTGCCGTTGCTGTTGTGCAGCAACTTTTCCCCTTTTTTGAGTACCTTCTCCCAGAGGCACTTCCACAGCTGGTGATGCCTTGGCCAGCAGCGGGTCTGTCCCGGAGCTGGCTGGTTTTGGTCCGTTCAATGTAGGCGCAGCTTCTAGCATTTTCTTCCAGAAGCCACACCTGTAGCCCCCTGCTACCAAAACCTTGCCATACAAACCCAGTACACTTCTTTGCTAAAAACTTTCACTTCAGGGATCTGGCTGGTGTATGGCTGAGGCTGCACTTGTAGCATTACTGATGGACCTTAGTTTTGTGCTTAGAAATCAAATATTAAGTGTTCACACTATGTTAATGAACACATCCAACTTTTACATGCTATCTTTGCTGATCCGTAGCCTACAGATATTTCCCTAAAAATATGGGGGTGGGGGCTCCTGAGATTCAGTGAAGCAATGGCAGAAAAAGCTCTGATTTAACCAAAATTCTGTTGACAGTAGCTCGGGTTTTGTTAGTAAACATTATGTTTTGGGAATGTAGTTATACTTTCAGCTGTTTTTTAAGTGCCATGGCACAGTAATGCCAAAAGAATAACACTTTCTCATTCTCTGTGTTTACTTGGTAAGGAATTTATGGCCTTCAGACATGGATGTGTCATTAGTATAAGGGATATCACTGTAAATGTTGAATTTTGAACTGATTTATTGCCAGGCTCCTTAGCTTGGCTATGCTGTAATTCTGCTAGAGGTGGAGCAAATTATGCCTGATTGCTTCATAAGATGAGTGTCCAACAGTGAGGAAATCACTTGTGGTCCAGATTTGCACTGTCTGGATGCTGCTCCACCTCTCTGACCCAAGACACCTTTTTTCCTCTATTATTTCATGATAATTTTTGTAGGTATTTTTTGTCAAAGGCAGTCCAGAATATTGAGTACAATTTATTTAAAATCTGGCAAATAGAGAGAAAGAGAAGCCTCATTTTACTGAAAACAGTGGTTTTTTTCTTTAAAGCAGCTGAATATTATATTTTAAACTAAATATTCAGGAGGTTTTTTTCAGCTCAGATTTCCGTGTTTTATTTATTAGCTAATTTTTAAATTAAAGTGATTTAAAATTGGATGATTGGTCTTCTAGGGTATAATGCTGACCATATCATTCCACTGAAAAGGCAAGAAAATCTCTAAACATGTAACAATTTATCTGATGAATTTATGAGATATTGCCTTACTTAACATGCTTACTGCAAGTTACTGCTTACGTTTTAGATTTCATATAATCATTTCCATAATTTTCCACTTGAGAGTAAGGCAAATAATACCCAGTAAGCACTTATTAGACTGAAAACGGTGAGTCGAATTTATTTTATTATACAGATGACAGTTTCAGAGATATGAAATACTAGAAAAAACACTTAATGGTTGATATAAAAGGACAATGCTGTTCTGAAACATGTACCAGCACAGAACTCGCTTTTCATTATTTTAGTATTTTAAAATTAAGAATGATATTGTGACATACCACCTCTAAATGATACTCCAGAGTACCTATGGAACACTGTGTTGAATATTTTTTTTCAATAAAGCAGAAGTCTGCCTTGATTTTTCTGCCTAATTAATTTGTGTATATCAAAATGTTATCTTCAGAGTAGGCAAATTAGAAGTACACAATTGATTCCTGTTAGAATATAAATGTTCTTTCAAACATACTCAAGTTTTTAATTCTATTACCAAATGTATTACATAAATGCTTAAAACGAACCCTCTGTGTTGAAGATGAGTCCTGAGAGCCATGGAAGATTGAATTCTTTGGGGCTTGTTGGAAATTAAACCTCTGTAATTTTAATTGTGTAAACTTTTACATTAAAATTACTTCTGTGTTTCAAGAAGGTGAATCTCTTTAGGCTTTCTTAATGACTGTTGGAGATGGTGAGGGTCTGACCGTACCTTTTACTGAGAGTTTTAGCATTGCAATCTAATTTTTGCAGAATACAGCAAGCTCAACTAATTTAATAAGGATTTTGGAAAGTGATTATTTTATAGAAGTTCTGGTTTTGAACAGTGTGTTTATAGTCATACAAAATGCTACATGTGGATAGCAGTTTTGACTGCATGATATATATCTGTAGCCAATTTTTTTCTCCCATTAATATGTCCTCTCTTAGTGAGCTAAATGATCAGACACTGATTATGATACTAATTCCTACTTCAAAATCTTCTCTAAGCACAAACTATGTGTTACTAATCAAAAAGATATTTCATTAGTTTAGAATTTTTAAATTATTCTTTTAGAAGTGGGAGCACTGACAATGTAATAATTTTAAAATCTAATTGCTTTCACCTGTTAAAATAACTAAACTACATGGTGGTGGAAAATATATGTGCCTAAGAATGGAAAATAGTTGCACATATACTCTGAAGTATAGGACTTTTTCTTTCATTTTTTCTTTTTTTTTCTGTCTGGGGGAAGTGTCTGTCTGTTTTGTACAGCTACATCCTCTCTAAAGTCTGTGTGGCTTTTGAAAGCCAACGATTCTTCAACGTACAATATTTCAGGCGAGCAGCTACTGCCGAGTAATGAGGCATGGGAGCAGCTGGTATTGGTTTATTTCAGAAGCTCTGTGTCTGATTCTATTAGCCTACCTACAGATATAACTGCTCTTTCCACTGTGATCTAAACATTGATCAAGTAATTAATAATTTTAAAATAGTTAAATGATCATTTTTGCAGTTTGTTTGAAGTTTATTGTGTGAGGCTAATCAATGGTGAAGTAAATTGTGAGTATGGTACTAAAAACTAAGGCTAAGAAAAAGAACAGGAACTTTTATAGAAAGAAAAGATGAATGTTTGTCACTGAACCCTACTGAATCTAAACAAAGAAAAAGATTACCTAATAGTCTTGCAATGCATTTGAAGTACAGTCTGCTATTTGTTTGGGGAGTTGAATGGAATATATGTCTTAAAATATTTCAGCAGCAGAAGTGATGTTTTCCAGTGGGTAGATCTTAACATTACTAAATTATTGTATCTTTTTTCCCTAGTTAAGACTCATTATTATACTGTAAGGCAAAATAATTGAAGCTTTTTTTACTTGCCTGTGATGCATTTTAGAGCTAATTGTACTAATGATGAATTGCCTTGTAGGGAATTTTGTGCTGGTTTATTATTATTTATATATTTTCTGCCCAGTTTGTGTTAGTTAAGTGAATAATAACAATATCATTAAAACTTAATTCACATTTTAATTAAAAAAGACTTATTGACAGAGAGCTGATTTATAGAGACAGTCAAATTTGGTAAAACAAATTTTACCCCATGCACAAAATAAATAATCAAAAATGAAAATTGAAAATACTATACTTTCCTTATGCTAAAAAGAAAGTATATTTTTGGTATACCAACTGCACAACTGTTTTCTTTAGGCTGTGAGTAGTTTTTTGTCACCACAAGTGGACACTAAATGGATACAATAGAGTGGACCTAATATTTTTTAGACATTAGCACAACATGAAAGTGATACTTTTCCTAGAGGTGGAAGGCACTGTAACTGGTGTGGCTGATTTTTTAAATTACTATTTCCCTATTCTGTCATCTAAAAATTACTTTTGTATTTATGGTCCACCTAAACTCAGATGAATTTGCATGTGCCAATTAATGAAATACTGTATGATGCTTATAATAATAGAGTTTAAGATTTAAATATATCTATTTGGAATATATGTACATATTAGTTTTTAAGACTATTTCTTCAGTATTCTTAATTTTTCAGATATATTAGTTAATCTGAATAGTTTTAAGGTGAAAATGGATCAGTTTATAGAGGAAAATCTACAGCATGGTTACCTATGAAAACAGTAGGTTTGAAGGGGGAGATTATCCCTACTGTTCTCTGTCCCTAACGCTTTGAGTTTAGGATAATAAACTACTATTTCAAATATCTAATATGTGAAATTAGTAATATTTTTGCTTATATTTGGTAAAAAGTAACAAAACGCCTTTTCCAACTTTACTAAGCAGGGCAGCTACATGTACTTTAATGTAGTTTTCAGTCAGAGTATAATAAAACCTCCAGTACATAGTAATCAGGGATTGTCAACACTTTCTGTTCAAGTAGTGAGTAATTTCTGCTCAGTAGAGTAATTTCACAGAATTTCGTTCAGCTTACTGTACTCAAACAGCACTTCCAGAGCTTAAATTTCTCTTGTGTGATGTGTTGCTTGTGGTCTTAGTGACCTCTAGTTTAAAGTCCTTAGCCCTAAGTCTGGTCATCCAGTGTTGATTGGTTTTGGCCTCATTCCACTGTAGGTGGTTTCAATAAATTCTCTCAGGCTTTATGACAAAAATCGCTCATAAAGTAATTGGGAGATTTCCTCAGAGCACTCTACATCAAAGGATGCTTAATTGTCCCAGCCATGCAAGAAGAAAAACAAGATGTGAAGTGCTCAGTTTAATTAGGGCACAACTTTATTAACTCAACTGGGAGCACTACCCGGCAATAAATGCAGGTCATTGTTCTTTCCTTGATCACTTGTGGTTGTGGAGGACTGCTGTTTGCTTTCTTTTGCCAGCTCCAGTGATGGGACCTCATGGTTCTTCCCTTGTACAAGGACTAAGTTAGGGAATATGTGAAATAGGGATTTGTCCCTTTGATAACACATATAGAGAGTCACGCAGCTTTCCCTTGGCTGTCCAGTGACTTTCTCATAACTCCTTATTTAAGACAAATATTCAGGGCAAAAAAACTATTCAGAAAAAAAAGTCAACTAATACTATTTTGAAAAGGATATTCATGCAGTAAAAGAAAGAAATGACATGTTATTTTAAGAGCATGAAGATGGGCATCAAAAATGCTCCCATGTGCCTGTGCTGTTTTCCTCAGCGTATCTTAAAAGCAGTACTTTTCTGCTGGTTCCTTAAGACATTCTATAAGCAATTTAAGTGATTTTATACATGACAGATGTAGCTAAGCTCTAGGGCCAGGCAAGGCTGTGCTTTGCAACACATAGAGCAGTGCAGTGTATGAGCTGAGTTTCTACAGATACGGAGAATGAGGCGACTGATACTTACGGGAAAAAAGCAACTACTTTGGAGCACTCAGGTAATACAAAGGGCCTGTATGGGACTTGAGTTTTCAACTTCTCAGGTTGGCTCATATTGAATTTCTTAACAGGTTTTACTACCTCCTTAAAGAGGAAATAATTTGTCTACAATTAGTAGAGCTCTTCTACCATGAAAAAACAAACTTCACCTGTTCTTAAAAAGGATACAAAAAATGAATGCCAGTGCTTTCTGAAGATATTCCTGAGCCCTTTAAGAAGACAAAGTGCACCCTCTGAAGTGGTACAGATGTGCCCTTACTGTGCAGGGAACTTTCCACATTCTACTTCTAATAAACAATCAAAATTTTATAGCAAACATTTTCTATAAACCCAAAGTTTCTAATTAAAAGTTTGTTTTGTGGAAGGAACTCCAGGTGGTATAATTAGTGAAATATATTTTAATGATAAATCATCCTTGTCCTATTTTTTCTTAATAACAAAAGATGTCCTATGCATTTGAGATGCTCCCTATGGGTTGTATATAAGAGCTTGGTTAATTAGCTAATCAACTTACCCACCTTACCTTTTTAAATGTGTCCTGTTTCACAGGTGTAATCTCAAATTTTATTTGGGATAGAGGAGATAAATAAAGCATTTAGTGCTCACTCTAGCCTGCACAGAAAGAGAATATTTTGAGCTGTCCTTTGAATGTCAGTTTCTTAAGGGGGAACATCAGTCATGGCTCTCAGCCTCTGGTGAGACTGCTCCACCTTCAAGCTATCCCTGTGTCTCCTACATCCCACCATTCCAAAGCAGAATAGCCTAGATGCTGTAGCATGACTAAAATATTGTTACCTCTCAGGGTTTCTAAAAAAAACCTCACTTGCAGGCTCTTAAGACTGCTCTTTCCTACACTTGTGATTTATTTGGGTTTCTCTTCTTTTTTTTAAAATTTGCAGTGCATACATGGGTTTTGTAGAACTGTATTTCTGTCTTTTCCTCGGCTTTATTTTGGCTCTGTAGTTCCAATAGTTTTGACTATTTTATTCAAATATGTGGTGAGCAGTGACCAAATTCAAAACTCTTCCATGTTCTTCCTTTTTACATTCTGTCTAAAAAGATTTTTATTTTCTGTTCTAGGTGTTTGACTTTGGATAGTATTTCTTTCAAGGAAGGCAACTAGTAACCAAACATTTGGATTCAGTCTTGGATTTACTGAAGTTACTCCAAACATTGATAAGTGAGGGATTATTCTAGAAGTTCAGGTTCTCAAAACACCTTCCAAAATAAAAGGTAACAAATAGTAATTGCTGCAAAGACATAGCTGGGAATAAGTGTTGTGTGGTCACTGTTGGTGAGTGTAGTCATATGGATGAGATGGTAATTATGTGCCCCTATCTTCCACCTCAGATTTCTTCTCCCTCTCTTCCTTATTCCCCTTTGTCATTCTCAAAGTCCCTCCTGTAGACAGTAGGTTGCTCTGAACACCCAGAGCAGTGTAATGCTGACCAACATTATTGCATTTCTGCCTGGTTTTCCCACAGTGCAGTCCTATTGTCTGCATTCTCCTGAGATCCTAAATCATATATTTTAATCCAAGATTTCTGGTATCTTTGTCATCTGCTAAGAAAAAGAACAAAATCCATTGTAAAATCAGTTTGATCACCACCTTGAGTTTCTAGCTGCTTTTGAATTTTATTAGGTAAGTAATCTCTAAGTATTCTGCAATATGTGTGTAGCTTACAAGGTATTTGTGGCTACTTTTACTCAATTCCTTACCATTGATTCATTGGACTCAATGCAGTTACAAAAGGTAGTATTTTGTATGTTATTTTGTGCTAATCTACTGTGAATAAGGGATATGCATTACTCTGTGTTGCAGAGCAGTACCTTTTTTTCTTGAGGCTTTATTTCTTCTTCAGATCTGCACTAGCCTTATTTCTTCTGACTGGGAAAAGGGCTTCTGTCCCTATAAACACTGTTGACATGAATGGAGTTACGGCTGTTCCTGTCATGTCTGGTATTCCCAATTTGCCGTATGCTTCACTGGTTTATGAAGATTTCTACCAGCTGCTTTGGTAGGGAAAAAACCAGTAGTAGTTACTCCAAAAGTAGCTCTGGACCAGTGGTGATTTCCCTTCCCCTCCTCTGTTTTATAATATCAGTACAACTGCTTTTCCTGACTTGGATTAAGGTAAGATGCTTTCCCTCTTATTTCCCCCTTCTGTAATTTCCTGTCCTGATGCAAGTAGAGTCATAGAAGATAAGGAAAAGATGTTACCTCATAGGTTTTCCTTAGGGTGAGGGATGTTATAATTCAGGCAAAGAGAGACCTTGTGTTTTTTCTACAGTCCTGCAGCAACCCTGGTGAGCCCCTTACAGTTGACAAGCAGTGCTTGCAGTATCAAAGACATACATTACCCACAACAGAGAAGCTTTAGGAAAAAATGGGTGCTCAAGAAAAACCTTGTTAACATAGAAAAATCTCTGCAGCGGGGCTCTGCCAGTATATAACACCGCTCAAAAAACACGGCAGTACTGAATATCTGATTGTCTCCCGTCTTTGCTGCTTTTAGGTAAAGTTTTCAAGATGAAACTCAAATTCACTGAAATGCATTTCAGATATTCTTTGTAGCTTTTTCAATTTTAACAGGAGGTAAAAAATCAATTTGTTTTGCTAATAAGTCCTTAGTATTCATTTATTGTTCTAATTCTGGCAGCTGAATTTTAATATGTTTATAGAAATTTTGGTATTCTAAGGTATAGAAACTAGTCTTACGTATTAAAAAAACCCAAGCAGTCCACATTCATGTTATCAATGGAATCCACATGAAACCTGATGTCTGTGTGGGACAGCAATTGTAACACAGCCTCCATTTTGGTGGGTACATTAACAATGCCTGTGTCTTCTTTTTTCATTGAACTTGGAGCAACTTCAGTTGGTGGAAGCTCCTGTCACATTTGGAGTGGCCTAGAAGACATTTATCATTGACTGACAGGCAAAATGATTGTATTGATCTTCTCTTACAAAACTGGACTAATACAGTAACATACAAATCTAAGTTCCCCTTTCTTAAAAAATATGTTTAACTCTATGAAAATGTATTTAAATAGGGAAAACAAGAAAAACTAGTTACAGGTTTTCACATGAGGACAAATTGAAATCAACTTCACTGTTTTAGGTATAAGTGATCTGGATAGTGACTTCTTGAAATCTAATTATATTAACTCTTGTTAAAAAGAAATTCAAGATGATGTCACTTTTCTACAAAAAAGGTTCATTGGAGCAGCTTCCATATGTGTCCCTGTCAGACATAAACAGAACAGCTTCTTTGTATTTTCAATGCATACCATTTTAAATTCTTGTTTAGTCGTGTTGTCCAGCTGACAGCCCTGAATGCATCTTGAATAAGGTTTAGAGCTCAGACTGAAGCCCAGTCATAGGTGTCTGCTCTTGCAGTAGGTGGCAAAGTTTCGATTTGTAGTGAGTGTAGCTCCCACTTGAATCAGGACAACTGGATTCTGCTTGCCCTTAGATAGGTGTCAAGAGTGGGATTTAATTTGCCTAAACAAACGTTTCTAGTGTTACTAGAGATGCCTTTAGATACCTGAGATATCCACAGAGGGTTAGCAGATCCAATGGGAGACCTTTGTCCTCCTGAGCTGGCAGCTAAAAAGTGGGCATGATATCCTAGATCATCTAAAATAACAACAGTTAAAATTTAGGCAGCTAAGAACCCTTGTGAATGGGTTTATTTCTCTCTAGACTCCATGGACTGTACAGATTGCAGAAGAAAGCACAGATTCTTCTTGATTGTAATGAATCATTAGAAACTAAACATACATGTTAGGACCTAAATTTAAACATTTTAATGTGAAGCTAAATCCCCCTTTTGTACTTCTGTTTGAAAATACTAAGTCCAAATAATAAAGACATTTTTTTCCTGGTATATAAGTGTATTTTAAATCTAAATTAGTTACTGTAAAACTGACAAAACATGTCAAAGGCATTTCTCCATGATGCATAGCTAAGGTTAATCGATGAAAAATAGATCAAAAAGATGCAACTTGGACATCAATTTTTATTGTGATAAAGTGAAGAAATGTTAAGGAACAATGTCTTTTTTTGTTCTAGTTGTAATGGAAAGTGGTACAATCTCAGATTGAATTTTTAGGCAATTGCTGAGAAATACTAAGTTTTAAAGACAGTCTCTGGACTCTGCTTACCTTTGGTAGGGTCAAATACCACTTTCTGATGAAGTTCTTTAAAAGCAGCATAAAGGAAGCTTCTATATCACCTCATCTAGACTTTTTCTTAGATAGGTTCCTGACCTTTCTCTCCCATCTAAAGGAATTGACGTGATCACGTGTGTTCTTAATCTCAATGGCCAGCTTCAATACATTGCCATATACAGTAAGAAAAAGGGAGATGTTTCCTGTTCCTTTTTGATTTTGTAAGATTTTATTTGCCTCTTCCTATTACAAAAAAATGTGGATTGTAAGCAGTTGAAGTTTTTTCAGAACCTGTGCAGAAAGCAAATAAATAATGGTAAGGAGAGTGAGAGGAAGCATGAGTATGACTCCGTATTGTTAACATATCTAACATATGGCAAATCTGTTTTAAAAAAACTCTTTATTTTAGTCTTTTAATATATATCCTCTAAATTTTAGTGTTGGGCAAGAATAATTTTGGGGTCGTGATACAAATACATTTTTCTGGA
Source organism: Corvus brachyrhynchos (assembly GCF_000691975.1). Classification (NCBI taxonomy): domain Eukaryota; kingdom Metazoa; phylum Chordata; class Aves; order Passeriformes; family Corvidae; genus Corvus; species Corvus brachyrhynchos. The sequence goes on along the minus strand of NW_008237919.1, from coordinate 1,927,716 downwards.
ATGGTGGTTTCTCACTTTTGTCAATGTCATTTCTAAAGAAGGCAGGTTCCACTCTTCCCTGTTTGCGAATTATGAAACATGACTTCATTTATCTGGAATTACATGCTAGCCGCGTTATTTCTCCACTGTTTGGAAAGCACCTAGCACAATGTGATTGCATTCAGGTGTAAATAATTTTGTAATTTATAATCTCAATCACAGATTCACAGAATATTCTGAGTCGGAAGGGACCCACAAGGATCGAGTCCAGCTCTTAAGTGAATGTCCCATACAGGGACTGAGCCGACAGCCTTGGTGTTACCAACACCATGTTCTGTTGACATTGTATGGAATCTTTGAGTCTGATGCTATGTAGGGGTTGTTCCACAGTCAGTAGAAGTTTGACATACTTAGTATACTTTGGTATTTCCCCCCAAAAAAAGGAGTTCCTGTTCACAAAGTCATGGATAGTTCAATAAATAATTGACCTATTAAAGGAATATATTCTGGGGACATATCTAAGAACTGTGACCACTAATACAGGTTAATTTGTAAATAAGTTAATAGCAGAAGCTTATACATTTTTTCAAAAGAAGAAAGCACTGTCTGTCAAACTGTGTTAGCAAAGAGGGCTTTTACCAATATAATGGGTATTAATTTGGTCAAAAAAGAGGACGTGTTTGTTTTAATCAACTGAATACCACACTGTCCTTCAAGATGGGCCAAATGCCATTCAGATTGCATTCTCTGAGATACGTGTTAAGGTGCTAGATGCAGGCTTACTCAGTTACACCTGTTATGTGTTAGTTTTTGCTTTTTCACAACTTTAAAAAAGACAGTAAGTAAGGCTAGAAGGGACTAAAAGGAATAGAAACTCTGGAATGAATGACTCAGATGGGAAGGAAGGGGGAGATAAGAGGGAAGAAAGAAGGGAACTAGAAGTGAATGTGAAAGAATCACTTATATTAATGTGTTCTTCAAAATTAATTCAAAGGGCTTTTTTCATAGTAAAGAAACAACTGGATAAAAGATGAGACTAAGGAAAAAGTGGAGTGAGAAAACTGGACAAAAGGGGAGAATGACATTAAAGAGAATGCAGGCAGTGTAAGAGAAAAGAAAATGAATTCTAGGATCAACAAACAATTTGATATGTATAAACAAAACTCTAAATAGGAGATAAGACAGAGGTAATGAGGTAAAGCAATAGAAATACTAAAGGTTAACCTGAGATAGAATTTCTAACTTGTGTACTATAGACTGCACACAATCTGACGTGTGTCTGGTTTAGAACTGTGTAACTTGGTGTGCTCTAAAGGGCAGCCATTGCTCTCATGACTCAGTTAAAATAGTTGGATGTTCCTGGGCAGGCAGGTGGTTTTGCATATTATTTTCCAGGGTAGCAGGTAATCCCCCCCCCCGGGTTTTAATATCTGTGCATTTATTCTTGCATCTCCAGGCACTTCTCAGCTTTTGACAAAGTACAGTAATAGTTAGAATATTTGATACATCATTTTTTGAAAGAGCATATTGGCTTTTAAGTAGCATCAACTGGATGGATCAATGGTCAGGAGAAATTTTTCCTATCTCTGCATTCTATCATATGACATCAGTTAGAGCTTGAATGTCATGAAATATTCAGCTGAAGGGTCTAATTAAAATCTTGTATGAATATTTGTGCAATGTAATGCAGTGGCATGTGTCAGTACTCTAACAGTAACTGTAAACCAAGCACATAGGATTTTTTTGAGAGTAACATTCCTTCAGAATACATCAGATGTATCCAGCCTTACCTTCCGTGAATCAGTTCTGGCTATACTGGGACTTCTTCTTTAAGATTTATCTATCCCTCCTCTCCAATCCCCAAACGGGTAAGCAGTGTTTCCCTGGGCATTTCTGTTCCACTCTGTGGAAAACACACAGTTACATTCCCAAAACAATCACAGAGGGAAGCAGTCAGGGAGGCAGGCGATATTCAGGGCTCAAGATTCTGTTGCCTCTTGGAAAAAAAGCAGGAGACCAGATAGACTTAGACATATGATGGATCCTGCATTTGTAAATCGAACACACGGGGTGCATTTTTAGTTTAGAACTTCCTGACCTTTTGAGCTGAACAGCCCAAGATCTGCCAACTCTTCTTCTATGCCAAAGGAGAGAATTTTGCTGGTGAAAAGAAATTATATGACTTAATATGATTTAAGAATAGAAGGAGAATTAGTTAATAATTGTAGATAAGAAAATATTTGTTGCAAGAAATGCTGCAAAAATAATTAGAATAAAGTATGAAAGGGAAAGGATGAAATTTGTCTAAATTATTCTGCAGGTTTCATCAGACTGAGTTCTTTGGTGGTGGAGTCTCTTGCTGTGGTTCATAGAGTGTCTATATTAGTGGGGCCTCTCAGCTGATGCTTCCAGCCACTTGTAGTACAAATAATGATGAGAATGAAGATAGTAACATCCTGTTTTCTCTTATCCATCGTTACTAATAGAATGAATAAGCTGTTCAGTCAGTGTATCCGATATTGTAGTTACATAGTTATCAATGCAGCTTTACAGATGACTTTTTAGTCTTGAGACTAATTTTAACTAATCTCTTGCAAGTTTTTCTGACAAGCAGAGACAACTTTTTCTCTAGATCCTCATTTCCTGTATTTCCCATACCTTTATATTTCTTAATTAAGATGTTGTTTTCTTCATCATATTGGTGATCGCAAAAAGATCAAATCAGTTCCTTCCCTCTCGTTGAATGAGAGAGTCCACATTCACCTTCTAAATTTTATTCTGAGACGATATATAATTTTCAGTTTAATGAGACTGGTAAGGCTATTTCATTTTTTTCATGCTCTACTTAAGCCTTTAGCATGAAATACTCTCCAGCGTTACCTGTGGTATGGACAGAGAAAAGAGAGTGCAGCCAGTGCTTTTTTTCTGATGCATACTGCTGGTATTCTGACTGGGAGAAGTATCTCTGAAGAAGTTCTTCACTGCTGAGTTTCACACAAATAGGAGATGCTTGGGTGTACTCACTTGAGTTAAACCAGTGCAGGTGTGAATAAAAAGTTGTATCTGAGCCATCATGTCCTTGTTAGCTCAGACTGCATTGCTAAGGCATGGGAAATGTAACTCAGTGTTCTTTATGCTACAGTGAGCTTAGTTGTCTGCATTGAACTGTAGGAGGGCCTTTATGTACTTCTGAGCACACACAAGACTGTTCCTTGATCGATGCTGTTAGATTGGTTGCAAGGGCCAAGAGATTTCCCTGGCTCTTTCACAGAAAATGAACTGTATTTATTTATAAGGAAGGATATTTATTTACTTTATCTCAGCCCCATCCCTAATGTGTCTTGTATTTTTATGGCAACTTTACTAGAGCAAAAATATTTCTCATGTTTTAGTCCACCACTATATATACAAATAAATATATATATATGTATGGATACACAGTTACTCTACAACTGCTACTGTGCCTTTTTTCAGTTGTTCAGATTCCTCACAGATGGGTGATGCTCTCTGGCATCTTGCCAGTTCTGTCTGTGGCACAGTAAAGCAATCTAGTGTTTATTCTAAGGTTGACGCAGCACCCATCACTCAGCACCTTTATGTAGCGCTATTTTGATAAAACAGCTTTGGTTTTGAACATAAAGTTTAAAGGTGATCGAACTTATCTAGATGGAGGCATGGGTTCATCCCCTTGGAGGTGGCTATCTGAAGGGTCTACTGTCAGTCAGTGACCAAAGAGAACAATTATGTCAGCACCTCTTCCATTGGGGTCATATTTCTGCCATACTTAACAGCATTTGGAGTGTTTCAAAGCCATGAGAATAATCATGCAGTCCCTCAGTGAGGTAGACAGCCATTACCCGAGTCTTGTGAGTTAACGTTTACATCTGTGAGATGAATGGGTCATGCTTGGTCACCATGACTGCTAATCATCTCTGAAAACCAAATCCAGGTTTTTTTTCTGTCAGTGACCAACATCATGGCTCTTGTGTCCCAATGCAATGTTGCATCCTCAGGCTGAACATTAGTCCATGAAGGTGGGGGGTTTCTGGGAGGGACGTTAAGGAACAGAGACACTTCCTTTGCCTGAGAAAGACCCAGAGGGAGAGAGTTGTTTGCTACCTGTACACACCCAAATATATTTTTTCTCCTTTCTCTGCTTTCTCTCACTTAATCTCTCTCTGAAATTGCTAAGATACTAGCTAGAAATAGTTAACATGATCTAGAAGCATTTTATGTACTAAAAAATAAACCCCAAATACTAGTCAGTGAGTGGGCTGATCTTACAGCTGAGTCTTTCAAGCAGGTTGTGCAGCCTACAAGGATCCCTTTTCAGGACTGGAGTTTTTGCAGTTAAAACTTCTCTGTTAGGAAAAGTTTGCTTGCTTAATAAAGTGAGTTTTGGTTTTTTCTTTTTTTTTTTTTTCATTTAAGAGCAGAAAGAAAATTTGTTGGAAGTGCGAGGAACAGATTGTAAATATGTGAAATATGTATTTTTACTACTGTGTTAAAGCTGCCTGTGCAGGAGGAAAAAACCCAAGAAACAGAATGGAAGTATTTTTTATTCTTAATGATTAAAGTAATCACCTTCAAACAAAATCAACAGAGAGTATAGCATGAACTTTGAGGAAGACCGGAAGCCACATTTTTATTTACAGCCTTTGTTTCTTTTCCTTCAGCTTTGTTGATTTCTTCAAATAGCGTATTTTCCCTTAAATGCTTTGCAGTGTATTTGCTAAAGTTATTAGTCAGGTAATACACTATAATTGTTTAGTATCTTTAATGTCATACTAAAATCGTAATATTCAAGTACTTTATATTTCAAATGGTGAGAAAGAAAACTGTGCAACTGTGCTGAGATTAGGAAAACAGGATTCTTACAAACAAATTGGTAGAGGAATTAAGTTCCATATCTGAATAATTTTGTTCTGAAGTAGAGCTTTACTTCAAAAGTATGACAGGGATGACATTTTCCTGACTAGAGAAAGGAAAAATGCATGTTCTAAAACTGTTTCTCCCATCTTTTCTTATGCAGAGGTTTTATCTGCTGTTTAATGGGTAAACTTACTGTGAAGTATAGTTGCTTGTTTAACTTTACCCCTATTCAAGTCTTTGATTTTGGCAGGTTAGTTAATTCAAATAAAATTTGTGAAGTTAAGCACTTTCAAGAAGAGGCATAGGAGAACCTAATTTAACCTAGAGTGTCTCTTTTATTCTTCTGTTATTCATTTGAAGTGCCCTATCAGCTTGAACTGGCCAACTTCAGTCATTTTTACCCTTTTATTTTTTTCTCTAATGTAAACTGAAATTCCCTGCTGTTCGTGGTATTTTAGTGTTTAGCATCATTTAATGAGCAGGTATCATTAAACTTAAAAGGTCCTTTTCTGTATATATCTGATTAGTTAGTGAAAGAACCAAAGAATTCCTCTAATTTATCTTTGCTTCCTTGTTATATTTTGATGTTGGCCCATTTTACGTTTCAGTGCCTTTTTATGAAATATGAAATTGTAATTTTGGTGTGAAAGTAGGACAGAAAGTGGAAAAAATCTTTGGCACTGCTAAGGTGTTTAAAGTAGTATATCTTGTTTACCAATTAACTAAGAGAATGTGGTTTATTTTAAATTTTGGTCATATAAATATGGGTGTTTCTACACATAAAAATATATATAAAATAGATAAATATTCTAATGTAAGTATTCGTTATCTGTACTTCGCCAATATACTTATTAACACCTGTCAGTAACCTTTGCAGCTGGGTACACATAAATTCGGCACAAAATTCTTCCTTCCTTGTACATCTAAAAATCCTGTTGAACTCAGTATTGAATTTTAATTTCTTGCAAATACAAGATGAGGGGCTAATTAGTTGACGATACAAACTCTGTGAAATGGAAAAACTGAAAATGATCAGTTATGAAGACACCGTACAGGTTTGTATATTTAGGCTTGGCCATTTTCAAAAAAGCAGTAAGAGAAGGTTATTTGGCTTATAACATTCATTTTCCCAGTATTTTACACTTTAAATCCTTGAGAAGAAAGTCCAATTTAAGATTCGACTGTCATAACTGAAGACTCATGTGCTCTTCATTTGAACAAGGGTTTGCTGGACCAGGACCATTGTTTATTCTATCAGTTTGTTCTCTTAAGATCTTAAAGGTCTAAATGATTTAATCAATACTGAAATGAATCATTTCCGTTACTGAGATATTTGCCTAAGGTAATTTATCATTTGATATAGATATTGCCGTGTTTTAAACAGTGACAGCTATGGTAATTGATTAATGCAATCCAGTATACTATTCCAGTTTCCATTTCCCATTTTTGATGTGCTAAAAAATATTCCAGCATTTTGATTTTCTTCTTATTTTCTTTTATGAAATAAAATCTGGGAGATAGAAACACTGCGTGAAGAAAAAATAATGAGGGTTGAATGGAAGTAAAGGTCAGATATTATGTAGAAAGTTGCAGATGGCACTGTATGTCATTAACATTGCTAACGTCTAAAAAGATGTAACAGTGCTGCCTACTGGTAAGATGTAGTAGTATTAAAGCATTAAAGTCAACGTAGGGAAATGGTGTGTGTGTGCCATACCCTTTATTGTAACAACAGCGTTCTCTAGTTTTTTAAGCTCTGGTAAGTATTGACAAGATCCATGGTTTTACATCAGTATTAACAACACATTTTTATATGCATCACTTGAATGGAAACTGGATGCACAAAATAAGGAGCCTAATTATTTGTCATCAATATTTGTAAAATTCTGTCCTAAAATAATTGTATGCATTCCGAATTTTTTTGTAGTAAAATTACCTATAATATCTATAAATTGCTCTTGTTAATAATGGTGTCCTGCTTAGAAATAAGATGCCAAATGAAAAATAGTCTTTCATGTTACTTGTAAAGACTTGCCTTGTAAAATTAAAAAAAGGCTACCTTTTTAGTAGTAGTAAATAAGAATACATAGCAGGTGCAGATCTTCTTATCCAAGAAAATAAAACACTTTCTAAAAAACTCCGTGGTTTTACTTACAAAGGTGGAAAAACTGAGACAATGGATTATGGATATTAAAGTTTTAAACTTTGTTGTGTAAAGTTAAACTCTTGATTTTGTATTAATGTGTTATTTTCAAAGTACGGAACTATTTCCCCCCTTTGAGAATTACAACCTTTTGTTGAGATATGTAGGGAATTGTAAACTTGCCGCTAGGTGTGTGGTTTCAAAACAGGGATTGACATCCGCACGATAGTAAAAGTGGAGTATAAAACTGGTGGCAAAACTCAGCTCTTCCATATCCATGTCTTGAGATGTTATTAATTACAAATGCAGGCCAATTTGCTTACACTGATGTAAGAAGCACTAATTTTTCTCTTAAAAAAAACCCCACAGTTATTTCAGAGTTAATAAATAGATGCTTTTTTTGCACAGTCTTATGTTTGAAAACACTCACGAAAGCAAAAGAAGACAGGGGCCAAAGAAACAGTCTTATATCCCTATGGTAAACTGCTTTACTCCAGCAGTGAGGAGCTGGAAATACTGAGGAGTTCTCATGTCATATGTAGTCATTCATATGCATGGCTCCTTCTTCCCTGATGTAGGGCCTCTTGGTTGTGTTGAAATACCTTCCCTGGGAGTCGCAGACTGTAAGCCAGGGCTGCCTGCAGGAGCTCGATATCAGTTATGGAGATGATCCAGGGGGCTAATGATACTTGTGGCTAATTATCTTGTGCCACCTTGTCCTTGATTATCTTCAAAAAAAGGAAGAGATGCTACAAGGAACTAATTCTGATATCATCTACCAGGCTTCCACTTGAAGTATCTGTTGAGATAATAGGACTAGTTCCAGGAAAGATGCTCCTTCTACTCTTAAACTGTTTGGTTCTTGCTAATTAATGACAGTTTATTTAAAACATGTAAATCAAAGTTGTGTGTGGCTGATAGTGATGCACAACTTTCTAGAGAACAGTAGAAATGTAGGTATTTTGTAACTTCATGATTATCAGTGAAATGTGAACACATGATTTTTAGAACAGGATGCTTGATCAAATATTAGTTACCTTCAAGAGACAATTTTTACAAAAAAAGGGTCGTTATATATCATGCAGAGTACCAGTCCTGGTTCACTTACACATGTTTCATTCATCATAATATGATACATATTATATTTCAAATACAGTTTTAAATGTAAATATCTAGGTTATCACTCAGAGGTAACACTTTTCTTAGAACAATAATGTTACCCATACAAAGATAATGGAGTTAAACAAATTTTTGGCTTCTGCTGAGAGCAAAAGGGACGTACCTTTTTCACTCCAAGCACTTCTCCACCTTTCTCCTCTCAGTGAGATTCCAGCCTTAATGGATAACATTTGTTAAATGCAGTCAGTAAAACTTTAGGATCACATTTATGTTTGATTAGCTTTAGTCTTTTATTTCTTATAATTTCATCTGACTGTCAAATTTAAGCAATTGAGCCCCATGACAAAAAGAATTCAGTGCATCATAACATATTGACTGATAAAGCATTAATAAATACTGTATAATACTATTATCCTTGTATCTTAAGCAGGCATGATACGAAAACTGCATTTGCATTGTTGTAGTCATTTTTGCATTGTTCTTGCAGAATGAATACAGCAAGAAAAATGTCATTGTAGATTATGTAATAAAATGTCTGAAACTGTAATGCAGCCATGTAAAAATGCAGTTTACTGTGATGTGCTATAGCATAATATATAACGAGTAGATAAATTATTGTTAAAATAGATTTAAAATCCATTCTAATATATGCTTAGCTTACAGAGGGATATTCTCTTCCCTCATGCCTTAAAACCCCAAAGTGGATGGTCCAAAAAGCTGTCAGTCTCATTTGTTTTCCATCAAGAGTATTGAGATAACGTAAGTTTGACTCAAAAAAACTTTAAAAATTATCTTTCGCATAAACTGCATTTAGGGAGGTTCAAAAAAGAGGTTTCTACCTGCTCTTCTTATGGAAGAAGCTGAGATATCCAAAATCAGAAGAGGACAGAGAACTGCAAGCTACTTTTTGAACTTCTTATCCTTATCTCAGTGCTATTTTCATAAATGATCAGCTCTCTCACTTGGGTACTTAATTGGCTGTGGTTTTGTGCGTGTGAATATTTCTTGTATCTTCCAATGTAAGGGTAAGCCCATGATCTACCAACTAGCTAAACATCAATTTGAGTGAAGGTGTGTGGCCACAGCAGGATAACTGATCAGGCAAGTACATTGAAAGATCAAATGATGGTCAAGTAGATGAAGCTTATCAAAAAGGCCTAATGGGAAATCACTTGCAGATAGGAAAGAGCACCCTTTTGAGGAGGTAGAGAGCTTCAGGATAGTTTAGAACACAAGAAATTACCCAAGAACATTGGAAAATGTTAAGGAAGGAAATGGGTGCAAGTGTTTTTTATTTCTCTGGGAGCTATGCTTTCTAGTGTTGGGTGGGTTTTTTGAGTGAAGTAACAAAAGGCTCATCACTAGGATGAGGCGTGGTTTCACCAGGATGCCACTGCAACTGATTTTTATGCTACGTCTGGACTATTAATAAGATGTATCCAGGATCATCCTCATGCGCAGAGTCCCACTGCATAGAACAGCTGATGTCTGTGCTGTAAATTACCTGAGTTTTCAAAGCAATTTGTGGCAAGATCCACCTGCTTCTTTGGAATGGTTCCTGCAGTGTTCTCACTTCTGAACTGTGCCCGCAAATTGTCTTGGAGAGTGCTAGCTGGCATGAGTGAAAAGCATTTCAAGAGCAGTTTAACAATTTAAAATGTAGGTGTTCATATTTTAGTGCTCAGGAGCGTTTCTGGGAAGTATTTGATTTACTAGTACAGATCAAGCTGCCAAGTCCCTGGAAGTGGCAGCAAATGGTGACTTTGGGACTATGAATGGATCCGTACTAACCTCAAAGGAGTTGAGAAATTAGGTAGAGCTAAGCGTGATGAGCATTCAGATGAGGGACACCACCCTGGGCTTTCGGCTGTTACTAGACTTCATCAAACTTCAGAAAAAAGAATTCCTGTTGTCAACTTCCTGTTTCACTTGTGAGGCATCTGAGGTGTTGGGAACTGCGCAGTGCATCTTTTTTAATCTCTCCTGGGGACGTTCCATTTTTCATGAGTAATTAAGAGCAGGAACTCCAAAACATATGGGATGTATTTGTAATGAAAATTTTTCGGTGTTACTGTGGGATAGGTGGGGTGTTTCTTATGATCTCCTATTAAAAAAAAACACAACCCAAACCCAAACATTATTTTAAAAACCCCCTTGTTTTAAACCCACAGCAGGCAATAATTTCTTAATACTGCAAAATGTTTGATGACTTGCAAAAGAGCTCCTTTTCAATCTGTAATGTGCAATGTATCTTTCCTTTATGAATTGATAAGAAAGAGAAGAATCGCTGCAACATTTTCACCTATATAAGTTTTAAATAAGTAGTATTTGATGTATCAGTTAAGGGTGTGTGTCAAATGTCCAGTACAGCATTGTGAGAAACTTGAGGGGACTAACTCTTTGCAGTGTGGCTGGTGGGAATAGTTGAAAGGTATTAGTTGCAGACTGCGTTGAATACCCTGCTGAATCTGATCATGCCAGGGTAGTAGATGTTACATGAGCCACCAAGAGATACGTAATTACTTAGATATTCCATAATACTTTTATTTGCCATGTCAAACATGGCATTTTGCAGGACTGCACATCACTTCTTCTGGGGCTTGCAGCTTTTTCACCACTTCTCCCTCTTTTTGCTGCACTTTTGAAGAAGAGTGTCCATGCAACTATGTTTCATGCTCAATGCACTGTTCTCCCTAGCTTCTAGGCATAATCCCTGTGAGCTTTGCAGCTCTGAAGGGTCCTGTGTACAATTTTTGAATCACTAACTGCCTTCAGTGTCCAGGGCTATCACACTGGTGCCTCTCAGCACACGCAGTAGCAGAACTTCTGGCACTTAGGTGACGTCTTTTCATCCAGGGAGGCAAAGCTTTGGATTGCTTTCATAGACTTAGAGGTTCCAGTGCCACCTGGTATTTCAGGCACTTAATTGCTGGTTTGCAACTTGTCTGTGGGAACTGAGACTGTCTTTCAAAGATGCTTTCAATGTGTTTGTGTTGTACAATAGAAAGTGCTGTAGTACATACTCATTCTACCTGAGCTAGTAGTGATCCACACGAGTACTTCTACATAGCACAGCTGCATGTCCGTGCAGAGACGCTCATTTTGGTATTAATGCTGAAAAGCCCTGCTGAGTTTCTGAGCTCCATTCTGCAGCCTGCGTGAATGCTGATGGTTTGTGTTATATTTAACTGCAGAATGTAGTCAAGCCTTTAGACTTCCAAGTGTGACACTATGGATTCTGAGGAGCTTCAGTGTTCGAAAGATTTGTCATCTCTTCTGTCAAATAAATACAATTATTTTCTTGATAGAATTACTGATTTGTTGAGAAAAATGAGAAAAAAAGTAAACCAGCCATTTTGTTATAAATTTTGGCAGAGTAGTTAATGAATACTAACCCCAAATAAATTAGAATTCAAAGCTGGTTAGAAGGACTAAATAATAATATGGTGAGATAAGAACTGGTGAATTCTGTATGCTTCTGACATCTCTGCTCTTATTTAATTAATTTTGCAGAGTACTCCTAAACAACATGTTAATGCAGTCCAAGGAAGATACTAATTGGTTAGAGGTGTCAACACTAACAGCACTAAAAGAGTAAGAAAACCTTTCAGCACATGATAACTATCTGTACTGGGATAAGAAAATCAAGATTCTGTCACCATTAAATTAAACTTAGAAAATGTATATATAATCTCATTTGCCATACATTTTATTTTATATTTTAACCATAGATAAAGCTGAGTATCTCTACAGATCACAATAGAGAGACCAGTCACACAACCAAAAAAATTAGACTATTTTTTCCTCCAAGTACGTTAATACACTCGAGAGAGGGTAAATTGAAATGCAGGAACCCAGACAAAAGAGACATTGGGGTGAGGAAATGACAGTGAGGCACATTGCACTAGGTCTTAGGCCACCTTGTTTTTATTCCTGTCTCTGCTGCTAGCTTGCTACATGACCTTGATCCAATCAGTTCCTTATTTTATGCCTCAGTTTTTTCATCTGTTAAAAAATGGGGATAATGATACTGACTTGCTGATGAAAAATGCTTTTTAAAATGTGGGTGCCATTATAAGCAGGGTATCAGATCACCAGGTCGGTAGTTAATGGTTCATGAATTTGTAACTATAATGTAAAACTATGTAATTTGTAACTATGATTTACTACAGGCAAATATTACATTTAAATCTGAGCCTTGGTTAACCAAAACAAACATGAAGGGCTTCAGTTTCAAAAGAGATTTTTTGGGGGGGTTCAAATGACTTAACATATATGTATAGTATGAATATTAGATTTTGAGATGCGGTGGATGTTTTTTAAACCTTGTCTAAAGCTGTTTGGAGCAGAACGATACAATGTAAGGATGAGAGTGAGTTACCAGAACAGTGTTACCTAAGTTGATATAAAGCTACCCAAGTTAGCTGTGAATGATGTGATTTACATGTCTTGTTGTGGCCCTGCATCCAATGCAGTTTTAGCATAGACTACTGCACAAAGTTTGTCTTGGCTAATATGAAGGACACGATTGCTGTGTGGAAGTTGGAGCGGTGATCTGAGCGCAGGCAGGAAGCCTGGTGTGTCCTTAATTCAGCAGAGCTGCTATGCTTGCTGAATGAGTGTGAGAGCTGGTCTGTGCATGCACGGGGAAGTTCTGCAAACACTACTATCCATCCTTTGACTGTTGTATGCGACAGCCAGAGATGGCTTGGGTGACATCTACAGTTCTTCAGGATATCCATTAGCAATCCTGGCTATTGGATCATGGGCTTCTGGTGGAACTGAAGTAGAAAGGGCCCTCTGGATATGAGGGATCATCATGTCCCTCTCAGAGCACAGTTCACTGAGAACAGGATGATCAGGCTGTTTCCTAGTTGATTTTGATTCTGACCTGTTGCAATGTCACTTCACTGTGAATGACTTTTTCCTCTCATCTAATCAGATATTGTTGTGTTGCAACTTGTGCCCACTGCCTTTTTCTTGTCACTGTGCACCTCTGGTTTCACCTTTCCTCACCTTACCTTTGAGGGTCCTTGAAGACAGTAAAGGCATTGTTACAGAGCCTTCCCTTCTGAAGGTTGAGCAAAGCTACTATTCTCAAACGCTCCCTGTTCATCACCCTAGCGCCACAGAATCACAGAAAGATCTAGGTTGGAAAAAACCTTTGAGATCATCAAGTCCAACCTATGACCTAACCTAACACCTCTTCATCAACTAAACCGTGGCACTGAGTGCTACGTCCAGTCTTTTTTTAAAGGCGTGTGTCCAGGGACGGTGACTCCACCACCTCCCTGCGCAGACAATTCCATGATGGACTCTGGTGGACTCCTCACAGTCTGTTGGTGTCTTGTGCAGAAAGAAGCCTGTAGCACATTCATGTCCAACTCTGTGTCAGGACTCCTCAGACCTTACTCTGAAAAGATGTTCTCTATCCTGGTGGCTTCTCACCGCCAGCAGCGGGTTCTTACTGCCTGGTTGTAGTACTTTGCACTTGTTTTTGGTGATACTCTGCATGAAGTTCATCATCGTCTCATTCCTCTGGCCTACTGAGCTACCTCTGAATAGCAGCCTTGTAGTGTTTCCACATCCCCTCCACACCCCCCAGTTTGGGACCATCCATACATCTACTAGGCTGCACTCCGTTCTATTGTCCAGGCTGTTGACCAAGATTTTGAACAGTATTGGTCCCAGTACTGATCACTAGGAAGCATCACTAGTGTCTGCCTGCAGTTGGTTTTCATATAGCTCATCTCAACAAACAGAAGAAAGCTGGGTTGGAACAAACAGGTCTCAGCTGTGTGTGGGCTGATGAGCCGAGCAGAGCTTCCATAGTTCTGCAGTACTGTTTCTAGGCCCAGAGAGAGCTCTTCTGCATATCAGAGAATATAGATCTCTCCACAGTGTGATACACTCTTACCTCTAAGAGGCTGCAGTACAAAAATATGGCAATTATCTAAAAACGTTAGCGTGCATAGACCTCAGAGATATAAGAATAGGAAAAAAGTGTAATATGACATGTAAACAGAGGAAATTACAGAAAAATTTTCCTGAATGTCAATTAGAAATTATTACTGAGAAGCATGTGATTATACAATGGTGTCTTCTGCAAGAATTGTCTGAGTGCTGTATAGTCAAAATCTTTTTTTTTCCCTCACATTTGCTGAGAAAGAGATGAGATGAATGTTTCTATATCATTGTGTTTTCTAATAATTTTGTATGTTTGGTACTTCTTATGTCTGTGGCTGTTAAATAAGTTCTTTGCTGCATTGTTACATTCTGGTTTTGTGGGCTTCATACCAAAGTCTCAGCCAGAATATACTGGGGCTGAAACACAGTGAAAGGTGGGATCAGAGGTGAGCTACTAAACACAGATATGTATTTCAATTATCATTATTACATGTCTTTGTTTATGAAATGTATTTTCTGGCTTTTATATTCTTATCACAGAGTAATCTGAATAGCTTTTTTCAAGATTATGTGTCATTTCTAAATCCTAATTTTTTTCTCCCTAATGTTAAAAGTGAAAAGATAAATGCTATTAGTCTGAAAAAAGAGGTTTCTTTTTAATGACTGGACTTGAAACGTAAAGGAAATCCACATTTCTGCCCTAATCCTGTAAGAAATCCCATTAGATAGTGGCTCTAGTAAAACTTGCAGGTGATTTAGCTCCTGAGTGTGCTGATCTGATGCTACTTGGGATAGAAATCTCTGTTTGTGAGTTTAATACTGCATACACTCCAGATACTTTATACCACTAAATCAGTGTAAGTCTGGTGCAGTAGCATAATCTGCTTTACTAGTTAAAGTAAAAAAGTTAACCTTTTACATTTATTTCCCTGTCTCAATGGCACTCTTTTCTCCTAATGCTTTCCCTATATACTAGCTCTTGTAGTTAGTTATCATTATTTATTTAAGTTGCCTTCAAATTAACACAAAATTAGCTAAGCCCACTTTGAATCAAGCAAAGTGTCTGGCAGGCTCACTGCAGTGGAGTGCACCTGTTTACACTAGGCCACAGTTTTCTCCAAATATCTGATCTAAAGAAAAACATAAATGATAATTTCAACTAGTCTCATGCCAAATCCTGTCAAAACATTTTTGCTTCTGCACATCATCATTATTCGTTTATGACTGCGTGGCCGTGGGAAAAGCTTTTCTTAGTTAATTACAGACATTGAGCCTGCAGAGGGAGCTCAAACCCTTGTTTATGTGGGCCTCACTAAAATAGCATTTTTTTTCTACAGACAGTGGAGAAACTTGTTATTTAAATATATGAGAAATTTATCCTTCAGTGTGTAAGGCTTTGTATGTGGAACCTAGCTATTTTGGATATAGACATGAGAGTAAAAGCGTTTCCAAAGTGACTGGAAAAAGTGTGGATTTCTGGGACTTGGTAGGTGGCACTGTTTGAAATATCCAGAGCTGTAGCAGCCAGACTTCCAAGACTTCCTTTTCAGTCCTCGTTCTGGATGGAAAATAGCTTCAGTAGGTCACTGCTCTGTCAGGTCAGAGCCAAAATAGTGCAGAAGACCAGATCGAACTCTGTGAGTTGGAGCTCAGAACAGGAATGTGGAGCTGAAATAAATGAGGCCAGGAATAGATAAGCTGAGGAGGCTGTTGCAGAAGTTCATTAAGGAAGGACAGAGAATGCCTTATTTTGGGTGGGAGCAGATGACAAAACTTACGTTCGAAGGATATTTTTAAGAAAAATTCAATTTACTTTGCTGACTGTGATACATTTCTTGTGAACGTCAGGAGAGGAGGAAGGTACACAGAGGCCATTAGAGTAACATTGCAATCCACAGTTTGAAAAAGTAAAAAGAAAAAAACATGACATATGTAAATCTAGCAAACAAATGAATCAAAGTGATGGTGATGTTGGGAAGGACAATACTGTGCTCCTTAATCCTCCCCTTGGCAGGTGCAGGCAATGGCTGTGATCGGCCAACACCATGTCCCTGTGCTGCCCCAGGGGGTCTCCAGTTGCAGAAGGCCCCTGCCCTGCAGTTGTGAAATATATTGAACCTCTAGTCCTTTTTCTTGGAGATTAAATGACAAAGGACTATGTTGTTTTCTATCCCGTCATACATTTTGGTTTTGGAAGAGACAGGAGTGTCTGTGTAGCCAGAGTCTGGGAACCTGCCAAACTTGGCTGCTGTGAAGGCAAGAAATGTCTGCAAGTTTGTGCTATTTTGAGAGTCCTTTAATAATTAAGGATGGATAAAATCATTTTGGTGGTACTGTTGGGGTTTTTTATGAAAATAGGTTTTCCCTATGATCGCTTGTTGTGCCATTGGCAGCGGGCTCTGGGATGCACTCAGAACAGCCTGAAAGAAAGATTGGTGTTCGTCACTGGCTGCTAATTGCAAAGGTCTGTTAGAAACAAAGGAGAACTGTTCTTGGTTTTGGTGTTTCTGGTGAAATTTTAAATATTACCAGAATCAATGAGGCAGATGGTGTATCAGTTCACACTGAAATACTAAACTGCGTTCTCAGGGAAAGGGTTTCACCAATCACTCCAGCTTCTTTCATATCTTGTGTATACATGTCCTGGTTGTGGCCAGGACAGGGTTAATTTTTTGCAGTAGCTGGGAGGGGGTGTGGCCAAGGCAAGGAAGTTATTCTGTACCAGCTCACATCATTGCTGGGGAGTGGGGGAAAGGAACTCTCTTTTGGGTCCAGTATTGATTATGGTCGAGGGTTTCCCATGTAAATCCTTTCTTTTTTTATACCTTTTGATACTAATTTGTTGCTGTTACTGTTAGTTTTTGTATCTCATTGCTGTTTCCAGTAAATTGTTCTTATCTCAACCCATGATATTTGCCTTTTTTGCCTTCAATTGGAGGAAGGGGCAGGGAAATGGCTCATGGTTTTAGTGAGAATACTAAATGGAGAATACGATTCCTAAATCACAACAGCATGATAGGAGTTTTTTGAATTCTGTCTTTGTGATGGTATAGATGGTCTGTCATTCTCTAAAATGCAAGTGGTATCTTTCGATATGAGGGTTTTTTCTTTTACTTTTTTCACATACTATTCATGTCTTCTTTAATTTGCTGGAATAAATCTTGAAAGTCTCAAGTAGTATTTTACTTGGAGAAAATGGGTTGGTATACTAACAGATTTTTTTGTGAAAGAAATATTGTTGATAAATGGTAATTTACAAGAACAACCAGTTGACTAACCAGTGGGTTGTAAATAGTGAATTGAAACTTTTTTTTCTTTGTTGTATCTCTAGATCTACAGTCACCATAAGTTCCTCCTGGTGCACCCACACTGATCTCTAGTATTGGGAGGAAATCTAAAACAGGGCTTTAGACACCTCTCTCCCTCCAACTTGTTCTAGTTTATTTTATTGCCAAAACCTCTCAGAGGTTTGCAAACACCCTAGATCAAGAACATATTTGTAGTTTATTGCAAACAGAGGCTTTAAGGAATATATTTGCCCAGTTCACTGTTTTTAATCTAGTATCCTTGGTCACATGCTGTAAAGTAAAAACTCTTATTAACCAGTTGGTGTCTGACCATCTGTGTGTTGTAGTGTGATGGCAACTTACTGTTTGCAGCAAAACATGATCCATCCTGGATTCACATGTATAGAGAAATCTATATCCACAAGAGTTAATTACAGAATGGTCAAGCAATTAACCATTCTTACTGGCTCAGTTTTTCAAAATAATAATAAATGGATGTAGAAGAAGTATTGCACTCCTAGTAAGTGCTAAATTCTTCCCCAAAGAAATTTGTAACACTGCTAACCTTCTGAGGGAGAAAAAGAGGTAAGTGTTGACATAGTGTCAACAATTAAGAACTTTGGGGTTTGAGTGGAATGAACTGTAATCATCACTGGAAACCACAGTTTTTTGGTTTTTTTAAGCATACATGAAGCAAAATGTTTTGAGTGAAACTTGGTGCATGAACTGCACACGTGACATGCATTGGCTGCCTGGCTTACTCTCTGTTTCCTTCTGGGATCCTGATCATCCTCGCTGTATCTGTGCCAGCTTCCACCCAGGCTATCTCCTGAAGCTTTCCCTCCCAGGAAGCAGTCTGACAGCAGATAGGATTTTTCACCCTTGGATTCACTCCAGCCAGACTGACTCCCCTTCACTCAGGGAGACAGGACAATTCTTCAAGACAAGTCTTGTGCCGTTGCTTGCCCTCATGTGTCCCTGTGCCATGCTGAGGGACACACAATTCACACCATTGTCAAGACCCCGTGCTACTGATCTGTGGCCCAATCCTCTCAATATTTAGGATACTTCAAACTGAAAAATGAATGAAAAATAATGATTGTACTTTGTATCTCATGGTCATCTGGGGTGCAAAGAAGTTGCAATCTGAGTTGTATAAATTGTGAAGGTGGTGGCTCACCCCTTGAGAGGGTCCCAGCCCTGAGCAGTGCTTATGTGTGTTGGTCCTCACCACTGCTGTTGGGTAGGGTTTGCTTCTCCAGTGTGTCTTCGCAGCCATTGTAGCCGTAGGTCCCAGAGTCACCATACATTCTTCCCAAGTGTATTCCTAGACTGCCCCAGTAGGATGGCACAGCAGTGAAACTGTCTTCAGTAAAGAGTGAACTTTGGCTTCCTCAGTGCCTTTTCACTGCGAGTCTCTAATAAACCCTTGGAAAGTGAAAACCCACCTACAGCAAGCTTTCAAGAGTTTGTGGGCTATTCACTTCATGTCTGCACATACCACAACAGATGTTGTTGTTGGAAAACTGGGAAATTGGGAACTCGGAGGGCAAAAAGTCAATCCTTCCTCTTCCCTGTGCGTGCTTATAATTGCTACCAATGTTAATCACTGTTAATTGAGTAAGTTGGGGGAAAAAAAGCTTGGTAAGCAAGCTTAACTTTAAAGACTAGAAATTTGGAGGACCCACTTTAAAGTCATTTGTTAAATCTTCTTTAATTGTATCATCCTTGTTATGTTCTCATTATGAAAACACAATTTGAATAGAAATGGTACTATTCTGATATCTAACTATTTAACCATAATATTATGAATAAGGTATGGGGTTGCATTTTTATATCAGGAAATAAGTGACAAAATGTTCTTTGGGATTTTTTTTTTTTTAGGATTTAATAGGGTGTAGTGTATTCTGTGATCACATATACAGTATATGTAAATACATACAATTCAAATGTGGTCATTATTATGTAAATATGTGATTGTGTTTCCAGGGGATGGGAAATAGATGATCTTTAAGATCCCTTTCAACCCAAACTATTCTACAGTTCTGTGATTCCAGTTCTTACTTGCTCAAGTAGTCTGTCTGTTCTCTCATACATGTAAACGTTTTGCAGGGTTAAGCCTATGATTTGTAGTTACTAGTATTTAAATCAATACAGAGATTCCCTAAATACTGGCCATGCATCTTGAAATTTGTGTTACTTAATGCTGGTATGTACTGTTCACATTTCTTCCTCTTCTTGCTGGTGCTCAGGACTGTCATTAAACCAGTTCTTTGGCTTATCAGTGGAAGGCTTTCTTATAGATCCTGCAGTACTAGAGATAGCATCCAACTGTTGCAAGAGCTGACAGTTGTCCAGAGGATTACAGTTGAGATCATATCGAGTTTGGGGGGATCCTGACCTGTTATATGTTCTTTTGCATAATTGTTGCTAGAGGCAAAAGGGCAGGAAGGGTGCAGAATTAGAGCAATGCATTTGATAGGAACTTGTCATCTGAAAAACAGTTTGCATTGCCTGTCATCTTTTGTTTGGTAGAAAACAGGCTGTGACATAATACCTGTCACTGCCAGTGGGTTTTTCCCTGCACCCAGGAGTGAAAAATCCCATGCAGTAGCAGTCAGAGGTCTAGGCTACCTGTGTGACTGCACAAGACCTGGCTGTTCTAGTAGCCTGGATTTGCATACAGGGGCCCATCTGCCTCAATGAAGGAAGGAAGGAGATATGGGGAGATTTAAAAGAATTAAAAAAAGAAAAATCTAACTTAATAGCCATGATCCTGGGAGAAGAGATCAAGAAATGACTTCTAGGTTTGCTATTGGACCAGAAAGAATTCGGTGCAGAAGAGCGAATGGTAAAGGCAGACCATGCCAAGTGTTCCTCTAGGCTGTTAGTAGGGAGATGGGCCAAAAGCTTGTGGCAATGAGAGGAAGTGTGGAATTGAAAATTTAGTTTCTGGTGGAAAGATGGCAAGTGAAAGAGAGAGAGAAAATACATAATTCCCTGGTACTTGAAAATGTTATTTTTTAATTACAGAATAGTACCCAGTGTTGTGACATCTTTGGAAAATTCATGCCTTAGAATTAATTCTAATCTGCATAATAGAGTAGGTGTGTTGACTGTTTTATTTAAGAGTGTGGAGTGTGTTTTAGGAGATGATGATGGTGGTGGTGTTGATGATAGGAATACTAAAGATTAAAAGGTTTTGGACAAATGCAGTGGTATCACAGCCATTGAGAAGCAAGTTCCCTTCAATGTTTTTTTGTTTTTTTTGTTTTTTTCTCTTTCCTGTGCTACATACAGTTTTGAAATTGTTTGCTAGTTTATTTCTGACTTAGGCTTTGGTCAGTATAAATGCCTGATATAAAATATTTTGGACTGAACTCAAGGTTAATGTAATTTTAACCAGCCAAACTTGACGTACCTCTGATACAGCTTTGTGGAAGAGGCACCTATCTGCTTGATAGCTGTGTGAAACTGTTGCCTACAGAGATGGGCTCTTGACACTGTCTGCCAGCCTCAGGCTGTCCGCTTTGTGTCTGCTTTAATTGAAAATTAATAGTTAGGGGGTTGCTATGGAAATGATACCATTGCTTGCAGACAGCAAACCCAGCTTTTTGCAAAGAGACACTAGTGGTATTGTTTGTCCTTGTTGACCTCAGAAGTTCAAAAGCCTGGAGGAGGAAAGGAGATGCAAATATTTTACTTAAAAAAATTAATTTGCATATTTATAACATTATTTTTGAATGTCAGAGTTATCAAGTTTTTTTAACAAACTTTTGTGGGTAAAATGAGACTGTAGGCTTTTAAATGTTATGTTAATTGTTATTACACTGCTTTGCAGGTTGATAAGGCAGTATTGCTGAAGAGCATATTATGTTATCGTTCTAGCAAATGTAAACAGATTCGTGTGAAAATGTTATTTGACTGATGTGATAATGGAAACTATCATTTATTTCCTCTGGAGTACATAAAGTAATTTGTATCCTTGTATACATTATTCACAGTTTTTTGAAATGTGAAAGCACCATAAAACTGTGGGCAGTTGGGAAAAATAAAAAATAAAAAAAGCAGATTGGGAAACCTTATTCTCAAAAGGGAGAGAGCTAATACACAAACTGCGTGGAACACACAACCTGAACAATCAGAGGCAAATTTAAACTCTTTTTGTGTGTGTGTGTGTTTTTTTTTTTAATGTTGCTGCCTAAATCATAGTTGCATATAGACCACGTCATGTGATTGTGGGCTTTTTCGTGCTTTGTTCATTCCTGTGATAAGGCATGTGTTCATATCTGCGTGTGTACAGCCACCCCCACAGCCACCCACCCACCCACGGGGTGAGTGCTATCGATTTTTTTTTTCTTAAGAGAGGGCTTTCTGAACCTCTGTTTCACTGTGCAAAAACACTATCAACGCGCTATTTAACGAGTAAATTCATTATTAAAAAGTGAAGAAAAATAGCTAACCCGCAGAATATTAAACTGTTCTCTATCAGAGTGCGACAGAATAAGTGCTTTCAGTTCATTTCTGGGTAGGTGGAGAAATCGTGTAGCCTCAGGGGTTGAAGGTGAAATGTGAAATTTGCTGTAATTACTTACCCAAAATGTCTGTATTAAAGGCTATTAGAAGCAGTTATTTTAAGTACTTCTTTATACATCTTCCCCTCCTCTGTTTAGTATTTAAACGTACTACAAAAGTAGAGGCAGATGTTACTCATCTGAAGGCACTGCTGCGGGAGAGATACTGCAGGGCAGTGGCACGAGCGGCGCCTGGTCCCGGCTCGACCCGGAGCGCATTGTT
>NW_008237919.1:1897192-1899692 GCF_000691975.1 Corvus brachyrhynchos | reverse complement strand
AGTTCCTGTAAAAGAAATTTCATTTCATGTACCATGAAACTTTCTCCTATGGTGCATCCAGTGAGAAGGCATGGTGGGTCTGGCAAGAAAAGTTGAAGGCATATTTTGCACCAAAGAAAAGATAGAGTAGAAAACGCTGAAAACTCTAGAAAGGATCTGTGGAAAAATTAGTTCATGGTCAGCGGATAAAAACCCCTCAAGGGATACTGAAGGCAGTGATCAGGAGCCTGAATGAGAAGTCAAGTAACCGTGGGGGTTAAACAAGTACTGTCTCATGAAGGAACATAGTATCACAATATTCAAAGATCAGGAGAGGGGAATTATCAATGATAGTTGTTGCAAGCTCCTCAAAAAAAAAGAGGTATACAAAGTTGGCCCTGGGCTTGCAGTTTGTAAGCCCTACAGACTCTCTGAAAAGCTTGAAGCTCTTTTTTTTTTTGTGATTTTTTTTTTAAGGGAATTTGCCTGCCAGGCAGGTCTTCCCTAGCTCTCACCTTTCTAATTATTTCCTACTGCCCTAATGCTTTCTCTCTACTAAATTCTCCATTGACTGTAATAAAGTCTCCCTACCCTCAAGAGCTTGGAGAGCTGCCTTTTTATTTTTTTTTTTTCTTAAGACTTGGAAAGAGAGGGGGAGAAAGGGAGTGAGAGGAGTGTGCTTTCCAAGGTGGGGTTTCCAAGCTGTCATTGCTCAAATAAGAATCTTCCCCTGAAATTGGCTGCTCATTTCTGTGTGGGCTATAGGTAATGCACTCTAGCCGGCTTTTGCCACTCTCCTGTGTGTAAGGTATGCATCTTATGGTCCTGTACACACTACTCATACAGGCCTTCATAGGGATTTTCTTTCTAGCATGTGAAAATAAATAGCAGGTGGAAATTAATTAGACCTTCCTTGCTGTTTTGGGAAGTGAACTGTTGTTTAATAATCACATGAGTGTGACAACATACTCCTCAATTTTAGAAAGCAGATAAATTACTGTGCCCCAAACTGACCTGCTGTTTTTATTAGTCCAGAAGAACTGAGATGGTGTGAAAGGAAAAGATACAGCCTTTAAAATGCAGGATAGCTTTTAGTTAAGATTAAATACGATATTCTACCTTCAATACCTTTATCTGACTGTTGGTGCCTGTTAAAAGGATGTTCATTTAAACATAGATAGATAAACCACGGGCAGTGGGGAAAATTGTAGGTTATAGTAGAGAGATAAATATTTTAGACAATGCTTGTTTTTTCAGTTGCAGTTTAGCACAAATCAATTAATCTGATTTCTTAATGCTTCCTCATGCCAGCCAAGTGCACCTGTTAAGATAACACTGCAGGAAGGATGCATGTTTTCTTTACCTGGAACTATATGTGTGTGGGGATGCCGAACTGCTGGTTCTTGTCTCAAGTAAATAAATCTCATCTGTGGTAATTTGCAAAAATCCCATAATCAATTTTATTACAAATCTGTGTTCAAAAAGGCCTTCAGAGGCCCACCATATGAGTGTCCACTTAAAAGTTTTATACTACAGCTTGAATTCTTCAGAGTATTAGTGCTTTCTGTGTTGGGATCAAGACACTGTTGTCCCATTGCTGCCTATTTTATCCATTTTGGAACTGTTACTATACTCACAACTACCATCTTCAGTAGTGAGAAGATTCTAAATAGTAAAATGATTATCTCACTTTGAATAGATGATTCTTTTACCATGAAAATGATATTTTTTCTTGTGAAAGGTGCTGATTTCTATCACTGATGTAGATGATATGTATTCTTTCTCATTATGTTAAGATATGTCCTGTAACATATAACTGGAAGGTCTGTTTTTCTGAGAGAACTTCCAGCACAAGGTGTTTGGGCATATTTCACATTTTTACAGGTAAAACCTATTTCAGCAGATAGTAGTGTATTAAACCTACTAATATAGATACTTTATTTTACACCTACTAATACAGATAATTTATTTTACAGTACTTGAATGGTGTTTGACCTAATTAGTGTTTTAAACATATTAACTTACGTACATATTTAAAAATTATGCAGTGACTTGTCTCTGCTTAACTCAAGCTTTGAAAGCTGTTGTAGATAAAGAAAAAAGAAAACCAACCAAAACCAAACACCCTTACAAATGTTCTCTTAGCTTTCCTAATTTTTTGTTCTCACACATTCAGCTATGTCCTTAATATTTGGCATTTTGATTTATTAAGCAATCTTAAGTATTAAAGGCTTTTAGCGTACACCAGCGCAAGATTTCAGATGCATTGTGCCTTGTGTCAATGATGAATTAATTCCAGCAGAGCACAAAAGTTACTATTATTTAAGCCTAGCTCCTTACTTCTGCTTTTACATCACAGTGCAGTTTTAAAAGGCTGCAGACCGGTCTGTGTCTTAGGGAGGGAAACGAGGCAAATGCGTGGCCATACTGGGGAACCTCAAGTTCGTGGCATTAAGCACTGTGCGCTGCGGGTGTGTCACGTCTGTGGATGAACCAGCGTGGGCACCCTACCGCCAGGGCC
>NW_008237919.1:1891017-1896874 GCF_000691975.1 Corvus brachyrhynchos | reverse complement strand
CGGGGCCGTCCGCACCGCCCGGGCCTGGCAGGGCACGACAGACCCCGCGAGCCGGGCGTGACACACACCCTATCATAAACAGAGCAGGTCTAATTGCGGCACGGCGCGCTATCCTGCTATTTGTACAAATAAAAGACCCCGTCTTGATGCAAAATAAACACAAAAGCGCTGTTGTGACTATAACAGGGAGTCATATACTAATTTATATAATAAGTGGTTGTGCACGTTTTATTCAAGATTATGGCTGCAAGAAATGGCATGAATTGCTGGGTGTGTTTAATGCTGGATTATAGCAATTTGAAACATGTCAAACACATGGCTAATGCCTCATGCTTCACTCATTCTTGCGTAAACCTGCATAGCCACCATCCATTATACCCTTGGTAACAACACAATTCTGCAAGTAAATATTGTTACACTAAGTAACCTTTCAATTCAAGTTGTTTAGGAAGAGAAAATGCAATCTTGTGCAGTCAGTTCCAGTGTCAGTTTAATGTTTCAAAAGGGAAGTGGTGTAGAGAATAAGTATCTGTACAGTGACTTGCCGGCCTAAAACACACACGCGTGCACGTGCGGGCGCACGGGCACATAGAAAATGTCCAGTCCACTGCAGGGGAGAAAAGTAAAACTGTAGCTTCTAACTTAACAAGGTGGAGTGTTTCTTTTTTTGGTGTGGGTGATAGCTTGGCTACTGTGGCAGGATTCGGTATTCAACCTGCAGTGGAACCACGCGCTAAAATGATCTACAATTTCACTCTCTTGTAGACAGCACCAAATATTTCCCCCATACCTTTGTTTAAAATACTGGGTAGCAGAGCTTATATCTCACCTTTGGCACCAGGAGCTAGAGAATCACAGCAGAAGTAGGTGCTGGTGAATGTGTCTGTGAATGTGGGTGCGTGTGTGCCTGTGTAGGCATGCTCATGACTGACAGCGAGTGTGACAGCAAGAGAAAAGAGAAGGATTAGAAAGTATGAATGTGTATAAATGTGTGTAAACAGGGACCTGTATATTTTTTCTTGTCCTATTTGAATTACCAAACTTACTGCCTTAGTATCTGGCTGATACCTATGTATTTCCTTTGTATTTATTTATGATTATTTTGGTAACAATCTGCACTACTGTTGTAAAAACAAGAAAAAAAGTACATTAGTTTGCTTAGTGAGATGTTGCAGGTTCAAATTATTTTGCTACCAATAACTCAAGTTACTGATACGTAGACATCAGAAATGATCCTCGTTTAGATGTTTTCAGTGCTTCAGTTTGTGAGGATTTAGAGTTGATAGTACATACACACACAAGTGTGTAGATTCACGTGCATATGCAAGAGAAAAGAAGGAAAACGAAAAAGATTCTGTGCTCTTGCTTTCTCCAGCAGCCCTTTTTCAGCTGCCGACAGTGAGGAGAGGGCTGAGGACGACCAACACAGTGCATTACTCAAGCCAAAGTTTTAGAGTTGTTTTTAAAAATAGCATTTTAAAACTAGAAAAAAACCCCACACTTTATTTTTAACATAAAATTACAGGGTCTCTTTTGTCTTCATAAAAATACTTCAGTATTTCTTCCACTTCACTTCGAAATAAATTGCCCTTTCTAGTATTGTTACTCTGTAGTTTCATTCTGTCTGTACCCAGCTGTTGGATTGGATTTGTTGTTTTCTATTGCCAGAGTAGTGTTACTGGTCATGTTACGTTAAAGCCGATTCTGCTGGCTCACAGGCACTTTAACTTTAAATGTAGAGCCTGAACTACACTCTGGGGCTTTGCAAGGATACAAAATCCACAAGACAGAAAACCCTCTGGTTAATATGAACTGGAAGACATTTAACCCTTCTTTGCTAATTGTAATGAAGCAGTCAGAGAGATGTAAAAACAGGAGGGATGATGTATTTATTTATTACTTTTCTGGGTGTTTTGTAATGTTTTGATTATCTAACATTTACACCCCTTTGCCCTTTTAATGTGCCTGGCTAAATGTACCAGTGTTATTGTCTAACGTTTGAATTTGTAAAAGATGAACCTGTCTGTTGGTTAAATCTTTGTTTGACTAAAAGAGGATTAACGTTTGAATTTCCCAAATTTCCAAATCCTTGTAACGATACAGCTGATGAAGTGTTTTAAATAAATTTCCACTCTGATATACATGTCTTTTTATTGAAAGTAAATATTGTAAAAATCAGAAAGGGCTGTCTGCTTCCACAGTTGTGGCATACCCGCATTAGAATTTTCATATAACTACTAAGGGCAATCAGACCCTTTTCTCTGAATATTTTAAACATTGTACATGTAAAATTTATGCCTAATTTGAATACTTATTAGCTGCCTAATCTCAGAAAAGAGTATTAGCTTTGTTTTTGCCTTGTAAAATTCATCACTGCTTGTATCACATTTTCCATTTCTATTATTTCTCTTCGCTGATGTTCATAAGTGTTTCAGAAGGACTGTTTCTTCATAAACACATCTGGTGCTGCTGTTGTTTACTGGGCTATAACAGCTGCCCTCCTTTATTTTAACTGTGTTTGTGTTTAGGTTTTTTGCATCCTGTTTATTTCTGACCAGATCATCCTTAAATAACTCATCTTTTGCTATTTTAAAATTTTTTCACACAATGTATACTTTCACTTTATCGTGTAGGAGCTTGTTTGTGGTAACTCATGCTGCATTTTAATTAATATCCCATGCACATAGTTGAAGTTGTAATGATCCTTTTCCTGCTGTGCTTTTTTTTTTTTTCTTAAGGAAGGGCAGTTGCTCATACTTTGCAAGGGAACAAATAGCTAAGTTAAATAATTAGGCTAAACAGCAAGCTTTATTTCCTTTTCCGAGTTTGCTTACTCATCCCTCTCCCTTCAGAGGTGTTTTTTAAAATCACAGCTCAGCCAGGTTGTTGTGAGGACTCTTGTCAGTAGGTTGGGAGTGAGGATGAAGGAAGGGAGCTCCATTCTGACCCTGCAAGAGCAGGAGAGGACTTTGGTGGCTCTGAGAAGAGACGCTGACCTTTCCATATTACAGATACAAAATGCGCCTTGAAATTCTGGTTTGTAAGGGCACGTTGGTTCTTTATTTACTGCAAAGATTTCAACTGATCTTGGCAGGACATCTCATTGCTATCCTGAAAGTACAGTATATTTATGCAGTGAAAATGATAAAACATTTATTACTGTAGAGAAGGTAATATGCATAATTTATGCTGTTTTTAGCACAATCATTAGTGATATTCTTGATAGATTTTATTTCCAGCTTTCATATCTAATACATGCCTGGAAAATTAATTTTATATCTTTCATTTATTTGCCTATGTTAAAATTGAGTTTTAAGTCATCTTCAAGTGAACAGTTTGATTGCTGCTCATGCATAAGCTTAATTACTTCCCAGGAAGGACAGTATTAAATGTTTTAAATGTCAGAAAAATAAATGAATATCAGCCGTTTGATTAAAAAAATAGGCAATATCTGACGTGTTTGCAGCAGGAGCTTTTTCTTAAAATGCCTCGGAGGCAAAATTTTATTTAGTCACAAAAAAGGAGAAGCCCATTATACTATTTATCATTGGTTGATACCATATGATTTGTAACACCCTTACAAAATTTTAATTTTGTATGATTAGCTGTGCATCATTAAACAACAGCCTTGCATAAGATATGCTGTAAAATTCTGACAGAATCAAGATAGTGAATATTTTAAATAAGGCTGTATAGTCATCCATGGTTGTCAAAGCTAGATAATAGGAAATATAGAGCAGTGTGTGAAATCGTGCTTTCACTTAAACTGGTTTTATAGGTAGACTTTAAAACGTAGTTGTTCATAAATGCTATTGACCATGCTGCGTGCATGGTGTGTTATTTTGGCCATTAAATGTAAGCACACAAAGCTTGCTTATAGAAATCATAATTCCAGTGATTAGCAGCTGTATGAAAGCAGAGTTTGCATTGCATTTCTTGGTAAACGGCTCTGCGAGGCTTTTTTCTTCTTCTAAAGATGCTGTCTGTGTAATTGGCAGAGAGGGACATCTTGATAATGGAAGTGTGAAGGTGTAACGCGCGTGTTAATTGATACTTCTTAATCACTTTTAGGTATTAAGTCATGATGCAGGAATCTGCGACAGAGACAATAAGCAACAGTTCAATGAATCAAAATGGAATGAGCACTCTAAGCAGCCAATTAGATGCTGGCAGCAGAGATGGAAGATCAAGTGGTGACACGAGCACTGAAGTAAGCACAGTAGAACTGCTGCATCTGCAACAACAGCAGGTAAGTTTGTTTTGTTTCCTGTTTGTTTTTAAACAAATAAAGGGCTGTTTTCAGAGGGGCACTTTTTCGGAGACCCTCGGTGTGTGCTGAATGTGGAGTATCGTGGAAGTGAAGAGCATGGGGCATTATTTGTTGTTGTTTTAGTGCACGATAATGCTGAAATGCAAGGATCCCGTTCTTGTGGCAGCAGCATCTTGCTGATATGGCTGCATGCCACCACGCTTGCCTGGTGATTAAAATCCCGCAGCGTATTTATAAAAGTTGTGCCGAAGCCTTGCAGTGCATGTTTTCAGGAGCTGTTAGTTTACTGTGCGATTCGGGCGCGCAGGACATGGTGCGGGGTTTTCCACCAGAGGGCCACATTACTTGAGACTTCGCTTCGATTGCAATGAATTGTGCCAAAGTCGGAGCTGGGCAGTGAAGGGACCCTAGTGAAGGGACCAGAGTGACTTTTCTCAGTAAAGGCACTTTGCTGTCGTAGGTGTAATTAAAAAATGCTGGTTAGTTCAAAAGCACTGAAATAAAAAAGACAGTGTTCCTGTCTGTGTGTGCTTGCATGGGTGTGAGTGTAACATGGATGTGTAATTTTGAAAATATGGGAAAAGAGAGAAGCAGCTTTTCTGTAGGTCTGTTTCCATTCTCACTCTGAAAACATATTTTTTTAAGTTTGTTTGTGTTCCCAACAAGTTAATGGAGAACTGCTGTTACGTTTAAAATTGTAAAATTCAGCCGTCCGTTGGCTACTGACACCACCTAATTACAAGATGCAATCCATTAATTTTTGTCACCGTAAGATTTCCTTTTAAAACCTGAACAAACAGAACTCCTACTTTGTCTACCTAAGGAGTTGCCTCTCCATCAGGGAACACAGACTGTACTAATGCAGTGAAGCCCAAACTGTTTGGTAAACAGTTGGGGTCTGATTCTGCACAGTGCCCAGTACCTGCTTCAAACTCGTGAAAGTCTTTGCTCCCTCATCCTTTCATTTGCTGAGCCCACTCAGCACCTTTGGAGTTCAAACCCTTAATTTTAAATGCTGAGGTTTTTCGTTACAACATCAGGTATTGTATTAATAGAAGGAAAGTTGTCTTCTGTTACAAAAAATATTATAAAAATGCTGTTTTATAGAAACATGTTTTAACATGATAGATACACTACATGTGTACGGGCCTCTGAAATAACAGGTCATAATAGCTCTTAAAATTGAATCATTCTTGGTGCTGAATTAAGCAGTGCACACTAGCTACATTTCTAGTAAAATATTTTAAATAGTGACAGAAAATGTGGAAGAAGGAAATGGATGTAGATTGAAATATAAATAGTTCTTAAGGCTTAACTCTGTGCCTTGCTTCAAATTCAAGTGTTTTCTGTTTTAACAATTGAGCAGTATGACAGTCTGAAGAAATACAGGTTTCAGTGTCTTCATTATGTTCTTAGCAGGTTTCTACCTCTCTCTAGATATACTTTTATGTGTATATATATACCTTGTGTTTTTATACTCTTTTCATAGAAAACTGCATGCATACAAATAGATAAAAAAATTCAATTTGTTTTCATTGAAAATCATGTCATCATCTTTATTCAGGTGTTCAGATTATAAAAGAATTT
>NW_008237919.1:1887830-1890906 GCF_000691975.1 Corvus brachyrhynchos | reverse complement strand
AGAGTGTATCAAATTGGCCAATATGTTCAGAAAACTAAATTTAAGTGAAATACTTTAAAACACAAAAATACTAACAGAATAATGTGACACTTACATGTTTCTCAAAGTAGCAGTCCTAGGCATGTGTAGCCAATTTGTCCATACAGCCAGAGATTCCAGTAGATAGCATTTGCAAAGACCACAGAGAATTACAACTGAAGATGAAAATATCCAGCTGAGTACTAATAACAGACAGGTTCTGAGGGGACAGGCTTAGAAGTGACAATCTTTTCTTCAAAACTGTGATTAGATCTTAAATAAGCAGACAGGCAAAGTAAAACCATGGGTACAGTTAATAGGACTCAAGAGGCATTTTATGGTAGGGTCTGCACCATAGGATTTAAATACAACTTGAGTTAGGCATATAAATCCTTCTATAAAATATGTTGATGTGAAACATAAACACTAGTAAACATAGAGTAGGATATCCTTCAGATAACGGGCATAGCTTTGTGCTACTTTTGCTTTTCTTCCTCCTTTTTCTGTTTCTTGTTTTTTCCCCCTGTTTTTGACCAGATACCTTTTGAAATACGAATTAAGAGGAAAATGATGGCTGCTTTTATTATTGTCACTGTAGTAACTCTCTAAAATGATATTTTTAATATGTGACTTGTCTAGAAAACTTTGACACCTAGAAAAACAGAGGAAACCCTATTGCACCAGTAATTATTATTCTTAAGAATTTTTTATTGTTTAAATATGTGCAAGATGTACTCATCTCATGGTTTAACATTCTGGATTTGGCTTCTCTGAGTCATTTTATTGGTAGTCTTCAAATAGACAAATCAAGTTTTTATAGCTTTTTCTAAAGGAAGCAAGTAAATGATTGCTGGTTTTAATAATTTCCTTCAACTGGGCGGCTACGTAAAGGGATGCTAATGCTTAAGAATAGGTTTATCAGCCAAGTAAAATCACAAAATAAGTTTTTACTGTGGCATGAATATTTACTGGGGAAAGTTAAACAAGAGAAGTTTTGGGCTATATAGAAGACCAACTAGGCTAAGTTAATTTTTTTAAGTTATAGATGTATGGATTTATAGAAAGTAAATAAGATAAAACAGACTTTTTATATTCTTGTAAGCAATTATGTGGAGTTCGGACACTTGTTATTTGCTTGATGAACTATGTTGTTGTGGTTTTTATACAGAAATGAGAAGTTTGACTTAAATCGGGGATTGAAGTCCTCCTCCATGTATCAAGACAGAATGACAGTATTCTATAATATATTGTAATATATACCTGGTGATAAATGGATTGGGTGCTGTCACAAGTCATCAGGTCGGCTTTGAAGATGTATGACTAGGATGTAAGCAACTTCTTGTCTTGCTGTTAGTATTTATAAATTTATAAATATTGCTAAAGTGAATGTAGAGTTTTATTTTAAAAATATGGTGCAAACTGTAATCTGCCCAGATTTGTTTCTTGTGCTTTTTTTGGCTTACGGTGAGCATTCTCTCTTGTATCTGTACATTCGGGCACTTCTGAGCTTTTCACTTTCATTTGTTTCCTTGTATGTTAAAATCAGTGTTAGATACTAGAATGTATAATCCATGGAAAAAGCATATGCTTGATTAAATACATTGACAGATTATTCTGCATTAGATGTAGAATTTTATTTTTATATTAAGTTTGTAGAATTAATTGTTTCTGTCACTAAGGTCAAAATAGTTGCTAAAAAACCGTGATTGCTTTACAGGGTAGATTTGAGCTTGCATTTTGAGTATTCATTAAGTCAATGCTACCAAGATAATCTTTTTAAATGTTTTATGGGAATTTATTGCTTAGAAGCTGTTTCAGTTGACTATGTATAATGTTATTTCTTCAAAGCAGTTTCATTTTGTTAGTATATCATTACTAGCATTTTATTGATACAAAATACAAATAGTACTTCCAAAAGTAAAAATATGGTGATAGCATTCAGGTTATCTTAGTGATGAAAAAATAGAAGTTTTGCTTTCTTATGTGGTTTTTTTCTTGTGATTATTTAAAAAGGAGGAGGAAAACAATAGGGGGGAGTTTGTTTTTTATGTGAAGTCTTGAATTAGGTGTTAACAAAACTTACGTTTCTGTATGTTGGAGAGTAGTTCTATTTACTAAACCACTAGAAACTTGCATTTTGGCTCTCTGAAAGAGAAAATAATTCTCTCATACCGTAGAGGAAGTTTGTATTAAAAAGTGACATTAAAATATGCAGCTGCTACATCTGTAGCAAAAGCTGATTCCATAAAGCATACTGATGATATGTAAGTTAAATAGAAAACTTCTTACTGCATCTGATTGTACTTATTATTACTTAAATTGACCCTGGCATATTAGGCAAAAATGCCTCTTCCTAGTGATTTAAAACAGAAGTTAAAATTATGGAAAGGTATGCAGACGTGTTACAGGCTTAAAAGAGCAAAATTCTGTTAAGTTCATTTATAGGACTTTCAGAGCAGGTATTACCAAATTAACAGATGTTGAGCTAGTAGAGAAAAGTATGTTTTCCGAATTCAGGCACACATGTGGTCTAATCTTTAATTTATTATAGAATTGGGAATGTCCTAAAATACCAGAATGTAATTTCACCAAAGTCCTGATATGCCCCTAGAACTATTTCTTATTATTAGTCTTTATTTTTTTGATTCCTGCCCTATGCTTCTGCAAACACAGTTTTTTTTCCCTTGGTGAATAATTGGAGAAGGGCTAAATTCAGGCTGTCTGTCTGCCTACTGACACTACAGCTGGAGTAAAAAGAGTGTTTTTCATTTTCCATGTCTGCCATCCCAGTCTTTGATGAACCCCTTATTGTCTGATTGTCCAAAAAATTTGAGCACATGGCTATTTAATATAAGTGCCAGGAGGTGGGTCTCATTGGGACCACGCCTCAGTATTTCCACCTGTGAAATGGGAATGATATGTATCTGGCTTACATATTTGTTTCTGAAGCAATTAATAAGCTAGACTCCTGACTACATGAGCCAAACTATCTGATTCAATATTATAAAAACCCCATATCACATCTCAGTGTGGTATTTTGATGAGAATACCAATTTTC
>NW_008237919.1:1852830-1885330 GCF_000691975.1 Corvus brachyrhynchos | reverse complement strand
AATCCCTAAAGAAGTGTACACTTGGTCTGACATATAGAGTTGTCGTCTACCACATGATGACACTAAAGATATATGATATGACTGACAGTGTAGCTGATGTGCGTTGTCTTCCCCAGACAAAACAGATGGTATTGTTCTATTATCATCCACAGTTATTTTAATGTACTGTGTCCATCTGTGTTAAGATATATTACATGGTTTCATGGAATTTACAGTTCACTCCTGCAGTAACTCGATTTCACTGTTTGGTCTCCAGAGATTTTGCAAAATGTCAAGCTGTAGCTTGAAAAAGAAAAGTGAAATCTACTGGAAACTAATACTTATGACCATTTCATGCCTGATCTCCTTTGTAGTGGTGTTTAGAAGGTAGGTAGCATTCATACTACAACAGGTAAAGAAAAGCAAAAATCCTGTAATTCAGATAAAAAGTCGGAAAATACATTTTTATGAATTATTGTTGTCATGTAGTGTTTACTAATTAGCCCTGGTCATTGGTATGGAAGAGTTGTAGTGGATTTCTAAAGTTCCAACTTTTCTGACTTTATTGTTTAAATTGGAAAAAAACAGTTTTACTCAGAATAGAATTGTTATTGTTACTTAATTTTTAGTAGTAATACAAAAAACTGTTTTATTAAATAAAAGCAATGTCACGTAAAGCCTATTTTATTAAATCAATCAAAGATAAAAATTTTAATTCTTATCCCTTAAAATTTGCTACTTTTATGACCAGTACCTGACTTTCAAGAGTGGTCTTTAATGGAGATTTCATTTTCTTAAGCCTTGATGAAGGCTCCTCATGCAATTTTTTCCTGACTGGACCTGTGATTCTTGTCTGTCTAATGTCTGGAACTCCTTTACTACCTGTTTTGAAGGTCTTGTAACTGTTCCACCTGGAGACCTCCTGTCAGTGCCTGCACAGGTCAGTTTATTGGCAGCATCATGCCACGGGGAATAAAACCTAACACCAAAAGCCAGGGCTGAAGTAAGAAAAGCAGCTGTCTCATTTATTAATCCTTCATCTGTTCAATAGTCTTTAAAAAAAAGGAAAAATGAAATTGCTCACGTAGCTGAAAAGCAGGTAGAATTGGTAATGTGAAATAGAAGAGCACCAGAAAACTAAGTTACTAGATGAGTGACAGGAGCAGTTGGAATTATAAAGAAAGATAAAAGCTATGTGAAGAACTGGAGTTACTTCATGGAAAAATAAAAATAAATACATAAAATTAACCCTTGAATACTCAGGAATATATTTAAGTAAGATCTAATGATGTACTTATGCTACTTTATCATCAATATGAATGCAGACGTAAGAGTTACTCTGCGTGCTCTGGCCTCCTAAAAGCAAAGAATAGGGTTGAGAAATATGTGGCATTTACTGCGGGTTTTTTAAGGTAGAGAAGGCAAAGTTGTGAAGAAAGCCTCAAAAGGGATGAGGCCAATGTGCCCTTCTCTGGACTTGGTTTGGCATCTATTAACTTCAGAGTAGTTGTAAGGACATTCACAGATGTAAGAATTATGGGAAGGGACTAAAAGTTCAGGGTCAAAGATGGTAAAATGGACAATGAAGACAGATAAACAGATGTCATAGCTGAAGAGAGATAAGTGCTAGAGTTATATCTGAGGGGTCTCTGCCAGT
The DNA here is from genome assembly GCF_000691975.1 of Corvus brachyrhynchos. Taxonomy (NCBI): domain Eukaryota; kingdom Metazoa; phylum Chordata; class Aves; order Passeriformes; family Corvidae; genus Corvus; species Corvus brachyrhynchos. Next base: position 1,883,694 of record NW_008237919.1, on the reverse strand, counting down.
GAGAAGCATCTCTCACTTTCAGTCAGGTGAAAGAGAGATCTAAATAACCTTAGCTGAAACAGAAATGCTGAATAGGAACCTTAGCATTGCCAAAAGATCTAGGTTATTGAAAATAATTTGATTTAAATGTTATCTTTGAGGACAAGAGTAAAGCTAAGATCACCAAGAATATTAAAGAAAGCTGGAGTATAGCTTAACTTCTTATGAAGTTTCGTGGTGGGGAAATCTCATGATAATGACAAAGAAGTGCTGTCATATAGTTTGACAAATGGAGCTTGAAGACAACGTAGCATATAGCACCAGTACACCAATGTAGTGTAAATCTATGAATAACAGATGTCATCTAATGGAACTGGAAGAAGATGAGGAAGATGATGTAACAAGAAACAAAAATGTTCCCCAAAAAACATGTGTGTATTTATAAATACATATGATTTTATCTGAAATAATAAATTGATTTTAGTGTGAAATTAGTTTGGTTAAGTGTATTAGAGGAGAAACAGTTATTTTAAATTGATGGGTTTAATGTCAGAATGACAGCCACAATTGACAGCTATTTGGTACAAGAGGTATTTCTGTCTTAATTTATTTATTTTTTTCCATAAATAATTCCTTTTATCTGCACAGAGAATGTAATCAGAATGATTTGGTTTTTCTTCAGGGATCTCAGAACACAAAGAAGCAGAACTTGTATGTATGTAAATGTCTAAAGAGGGCCCTGCTAAGTATGTAACTAATTTTAGGAAGTGTACTGGGTCATCAGTTCGGTATAGTGGACATCAAACTAATCTACAAAGAAACAGTTGATTATATTGAAAATGTAAAATATCTCACAGTATGCCAGTCAGTCAAAGAACAAATGCCCTGTATCTCCTCTCCAACACAATTGTGCAAATATTTTAAGATATCAGAATACAATCTGAAGATCCTATTGAAGCTAAGTGTGATTTGTGGGAATTAGATTGGGCAGCTTCTCCCGTAAGAGAATCTGAATAGGTGGATTTTACATTTCTGAGTGCGCATATTAGGCTTGAAATTACTTTGTAGTCACTTTGCATTACGTTGTGTAGAGTCTTTGCAGTCATAGGGCTGTTTAAGCCTGAACAGAATTTATTATTGTTATGATATTGCATGGTATGAATTGTTTACATATTGCCATTCATAATAATTCAAGTTTGATGTTAGATTTAGAGAGACAAGAAAAACTAATATGTCGTGTCTTTCAGGGATAGAAACAATAAAGCATTGCTTAGAGTGGGCTGCTTTAAATAAGAGGCCATAGATGCGTCCAGTACTGACCTCTAAATTACTGTTTGTTTTATTAATGTAAGAATTTCTTTTATATCTGTAAGCTGATTATCTCTTCTTATTCCCAGTGCATTTTTCCACCTGCTGGCTTTGGCTCTTCCTCCATGGGGTCTGCTTTCATTCTTTCTGCTTGCTTTGTATCTGTCACTGTTGGCTCAGTTCTTCATTGTACTCCCTTCACCTTTACTCTTACTCATCTGTCTATCTTGCCCTCACAAACTTCTGCTTCTGTGGATTTTTCTCCATCAAGCTTGATGCCTGTGCATACCAAACTTCTCATCTCTTTTATTTAACAAAGTGAATTTCTCTTTGGCAGTTGTTGTTTATAAAGGAAATGTTTTAAGAAGATGGATGTTTTGGTCTTAGAATAGTGTGTGATTATGTACAAAATGCTTGGAAATGCAGTCTTAAGAGACAGAATCAACAGGCAAGTCCCATTCCCATTGAAATTCTTACCAAAAGTCGGTACGTGTCTGCTCAAAATCGAAGACTGAATATGGCAATATTAAGTCATTTTCAGCATTTTTAGATTGACCGATGGAATAAATTCACTTTAAGACTAAGATGTAGGTTGTGATGTAAAGCCTGTCTTCCTCTTTGGGTTGCCTAGGAGTACAGTGAAGAAGATGATGTAACTTCCTTGCGATTCTGTTTTTTCTGAGTTAACTTTAGACTCACCCCTCCATGTGCTGCTAGTGTTGTATCTACAGTGTTTTAGACCACCGTAAAATCTCAGCTACCTGAATATTTACCTGCATTCTTTAACTTGTGGTTTTCCTGAGCTATCTGTCACTACCGACAGTATCCACTAACCTAGTTAAAACTTAGCTCAGCTAAGTTTGTCTGCTTGTGCCACAGTGACAGCAATGGGTGTATTATAGATGTATTCCCTTATATGTGAAGGCTATAGTTACTATTTCTTTATTTGTTGTGAAATAGCCTATATTATGCACCTGATCAAAATTGTTCAAATTGCTAGGTCTTTAGGATGATGTAATGTCAACCTGTCAGTGTGTGTTTTGCAACATGCATGTGTGACATCTGTGCATATGAGTAGGACATAAGTACATGTGAATTTAGAATGTGCTCCTTTTATGAATCAAACCCAAAACATTTAACCTAGTTAATGTTTGTCAAGGTACACAGATTGATTCCAGGAGAATCCATGCATTTTTGTTTGTTGCTCATCTTTGCTGCATGATCTTTTTGTATACTTATATTCTTAAAGTTCTTCTTGTTAAGGTTCATCAGTTGCCTCTCTCCAAACTGTGCAAGAATATAACTGTGCTTCAAACTGTGCTGAGTTTTCACTTGTAAAAGTCTTCAAACTGTAAAGTTAATTTGTTATCTAAGAGAGTTCTTTTGGTGAAATTCTTTTATCAAAATGAAAAAAGGAAGGAAAGACTGCTGTTCCTTCTATGTCAAATCTCCAGGTACCCTATAAATAATAAACTTAGTGTTTTGTTTTATTAATCCTTTTAACTATATCCTAAAATACAGGAAATTACAGCAAAGCTTTCCAGTAAGTAAGAAGGCTTTCCTTTCACATATTATTTTTCCAGGTACAGCATCAGTCCATTCTTTGGTGCACTCCAAACCTGTGCATCTTATTATATTTTGTACTGCACACCTCCAAAAAGTGTCAGAAACTGTTGGTTATTGGTTTTTTGGTTGGTTTTTGTTTTTTGTTTTTTGTTTTTGTCTTAAAGCTGTTTTTTTCAATTGGTTTTATGCTTTTGACTCTCCTTCATTCTTCTATGTACTGTTTTGTGGAAACAGAAACAGTCCCTCGTCTTGATCTTTGAGGCTTTGCAATCAGTATTCTCGGGAGAAATTGCGAAGAACAGCCTGTGTTCTCTTTCTCTTAAATCATACAGGTCATAAGGAACCATCCGGTCCCAGACTTCAAGATTTGGCTTTGCAAGTAAATAAAGTTAACAGTAGCACCTGTGATCTGATATAGACAGCATTAATGCAAGCAGAGGTCTTGTGCTGGTGGATCTGAGATACAAGATACGCTGAAAGTTCTGTTGAAAACTGTCCTGATTTATAAATGGATTGTTTCTAATAGTTCTTTATCTCAGTTAGTCCTCCTTTAGGACAGTAATGGTCAAAAAGAAAAAAAAAAGCAGGAAAAAAAATGCAGATAGCATGAAAGATGTGTCAGGGTTACTATGAAACACTGCTGTCTATTTGTTTTATATAGTGAACTTAGAAAGAAAGGAATAGGAACCCCAGTATGCTTGAGCTGTTACTTCTAACAGCAAAGAGAAAAACAATTTGAATGTGATTATCTAGTGTTGTAATGCAGAGATCTTACAAGTGAGTGTATGTATTTTTCCTAAATCACATCATCTCCCAGGTCTTTTCAGATGTGGAAGAACTAACACATTATGAGGCATAAACTCTTTGGAAGGAGGAATGTATTTTCTACCAGCTTCTTTCATAACAAAAAAGCATCTCTAGCATCCTGAATACATACATGTTCACGTCTGTGTTTTGACATGACAGCTATCACGTTAGGAAATTTTAATTCCAGTCTGAAATGAAGGATAGATTCTGTGTAAGATTTGCTGCTCTTTACTTTCTTCATAGCCTGGGCTTTCAGGGGAGTGACTGGCAATGCTACAGAAGTGAGGTAGCTCCATTTGAGGAGGTTAATATCGTCCTATTTTGTATCCTTGGAATAACTGATGTGCACTAAATGCAGCATTAATATTAATTGTGTGAGGTTTAAGTATTTTTTTAATCATGTCTGAAGTATTTATCAAAAAGCCTAAGAAAATTGGAACATTTATGGATTTAATGGAATTTCAAGAAGCATACACAAAAATAGGTGAAACTTTGTGAAACAGTTACTTTTGGGATTCATAAAATTTGGCAAACAGGTACAGTTCTATCATTGCTTGTGAGAGCATCAGGAAGATGGTAGACTATATCTAAATGATATGCACTAATGAGATACACAAAAAAAATTTTTTTCTTTTAGATATGTATTTAACATTAGCCTTTATCCTTTCACAGTCTCATGTTTCTCAAAATTTTAGTTTAAGATCATACATGAATTAAAAACATGCTGCCATACTCACAGATATCCTTTGAAGTTTCAAAGATAGAACAAACCCTGAAATATTACATGAAATCTGTCCTACGGAATATATTCTAAAGCCTTTACTTAACACAGAAAACCAAGGAAAATGGGTAAGTCGATGTATTATCTTATCCCTCTCAACTTGGTATGAATCCTTAAAATTCTATTAAGTCACTCAAACATGATAGTTACTGTAAAGTGTGCTCTGCATACCTGGTAAGTATGAAAATGCAGAGGAAACACGTTTTTGTAAAATGTCCTTATGGCTTTCAGTGGCAATCAATATTAATGTTTCTTAAATTTGTTTTAGTGGGTAAATGTATCATGAAAATTTCAGGTTTTAAATTATTTTCTATAATTTATATATAGAGAAAGAATAGGGTTTCTGTATTTGGGAGCAAAAGAGAAGGCAGCAGTGGGTTATTGGAAAGGACAAGAATCTGAATTGTACTGGAGGCTCAACTAGGCAGATACCAGAGGAGGAATATGAATCGTGGAGCGGGAACGGAAGGTTAAGAAGCTCTGGATCCCTCAGAACAGAAGAAACTTGCATTAGGAACATCCACGCTTCTTGTAAGCAGGGCAGCCTTTGTGGCCTGTGGTTCATCCAGGGCATCGTTCCCGCCAGTGATGCTCCGTCTCCATTCCATTTCTTGGATCTCTTCCACATTACGTGACATTTTCTCTCAAATTACTCTCTCCACTTCTTTACAGACCCCCCCTCCCACCATTCATCCCTCTTGAAATACTGTTTTTACAGCCCCAGCTTTCTCATTCACAGCCTCAATTCCTGTTGATGCTTGCCTTGTTCTTTTGTCCATCTCTGACCACCGGCACCTTTCTCACTGCAGCTTCTGGGCTCTTCACAAAAGGAGAAAGCATCTTGTTTTTTGGCATGGTATAGATACTGCGCTTAACAAATTATCTGCAAAAAAATAATGCGTTAACATGCTACCTTCCCTATTACTCTAAATGAACCAAAACGGATCAATTAAGTGTAGAACACTGAGAACAAAATTATTCTTGCTCAAATTTGGTCATAATGCCTAGCCTAAACTCTCTTATTTTTAAAATCCAACTCGGTCAACATTAACATTATAAAAGATAGTTTAGAAAGCTTATTCTGCGTGATTTCTGTTGTGGTAGAACTCCGAGGAATGCAAAATAAGCAAAGCCAAATTTTATCAAGTGCAGAAATGTTACTGAATGCAGAATGTTAATTTGTGTTATTTAAACCTTATGATACAGATTATGATAAGTACTTGCATAAAAAAGGTATGAACAGTGCTCCAGGATCTTAAAAATTTCATTGTCCATTTTTTTAAGCATTCAATTATCACTAGCATTGTGCAAAATGAAAGTAATAATATGTTTAAGATAAATACCTTGGCACCATGGATTTGTTTTGTGTTTGGCCAGTAATCTCTAAGATTAGAGTTGGGTAGCTAGTGTCAGGTAACACTAAATATTATAGCACGTTTGGGACTGTGCCATACAGCAGAAACAGTAGGAGATGCATAGCAGTAGAAACAAGAAAAACATAAATTTAACACAATAAATTTACATTGAAAGTGCTTTTGGGAGCAAGCCTACTTAATTGAAGAGGACATAAGCACATGTTTAGCTGCTGTGTTTAATAGAGAATGTGTAATACAGGCCTAAAAATAAGCATATACTTAAAGAGCTTAACTGATGCAAAGGTAATAACTTAACAGGAGTCAAGGAATAAAAGCCTGTGTATTTCTGAAATATATAATTTAAGGATCCTTTTTTACAGGCATAAAAAGAGCGAGCTCATATTGAAGACAAATGTTATGTTTAACATGTAGCAATGTTGCTCCAAATGTCCAAGCAACACAGTTCTTTCAATTTTTTGCCCTCATCCTGGCATCCTTAATTACACAAATAGTTTATTTAAGGGTTACTAGGCTTAGCATAAATAATTAAACTCATTGGTAAGATTTGTAGTTTTGCATGTGGTACTTTTTCTGTGTTACAAAACAATAGAATGATTAAAAACATTACCGCTTAATGCCACAACGTTCTTTAAAGATATAGCCTTCAACATATCTCAGGCTTTAGATATCCAGACTTCAAGGTGAGTTGTATCCAAAGTAATATTAATGGAAAATATGTATACCTAAAAATTCTGATTTAAGTTATTTACATTAGAATGAATTTCTTTTCCAAAATATTCCAGTTTAAATTTAACATTTAAAGTGTGAAAATACTTATATAGACCTAAATCTCCTGCAGCCATTAAAAGAATTAAAATAGATAAAACAGACCTGTTGCATCAGTGAATTATCTTCAAATTTCAGTGAAAAAAAGGCTTAGGCTTTTTTAATTGCTGTCAGAATCAAAGGAAGACATGTTAAATTTCTGAATTTAGTCATTCTTTGTGAAAATGTTGCCTTGTCATCCATTTAAGTGTCTATCATCAAAATGCTTTTAATTAGAGTGAATGCTAGTACTTAACTCCTTTTCACTGCAGAAATGCATATATGCTTCACAGGAACATGTTTCTGTTTTTCCTCAATGTACAGGCTGGATCAAGGCTGAAAAATCCAGTGGTCAATCTAACCTGTTTTCCTTTTCCGGATTATTTTCCTGGCTGTATTCTTGATTTTAGAAAATGTAGGAGGATGTTTCTGTATGTGTCTGTATGTATTGTTAGCCACTTTAGGAAAGAACCCTCTGCTTACCAGAAACTATTGAACAGTTTACACATTAGAATAAAATAGTCCTTGTATAATGAGAGATTAAACTTTAGATAGTTTAATAATCTAATAAGTACAGAACAGTTTTAAGGTGCTGTTTTAAATCTAATTGTACGTTCCATCTCAATGCAGTGTAGAAAGATAAAAAAATAAAGGAATATTATTTTCTAAACAAGAAATTAATTCAAATTAATTAAATGTAAAAAAATAGGATTTTAAATGTGGATTTCATAATAGCAAAAAGAAAGAACTAATTTAATGTAAGAGCTCCTGTTTTACTGAGCAGCAGCCTAGCCTAATGGTTCGATGAATCAGTGACAAAGAACTTCTGCTTAGGCAAATACAAAACAGGATTTAAAATCTATTATTTAAATCAAAGGCTTCTGCACTCCCATATAGATTGTCATTAAAACAGGTAATTTAAATAACTTGATTTAAATCAGTCAATCATGTTAAATGGCAAAGTAAGACAAAAATATAAAATGCATAGTCAAGGGACCAGAACAACCCTTCTGGAGCTTCCTCCCCACCCCCCTGCTTCTGATAAATAAATCACAAGTCTTTAAAAGTACATTATCTTTACCTGACACAAATACATTATGATAAACAAGAGCTGACTCTCCCCTGCACATTCTTCAGTGAACGTGATACACTGTTTGTTTAGCAATAAAAAAAAAAAAAAACGAACAGAGAGTAAGTTGGATAGGTAACAGACTGGTCTGGGAGCTGCTTCAACTCATCTTCAGAAATCTGGGTTGGCTTACCTCATGATGGAATGGAAAAACTCTGTATTTGCTCTGTTATTTTGGTGTGACAAATGATTCCTCGTTTCTGAGGTTTATCTGGTTTCTAGGTCATTAAGCACTGCAAAGTGACTTTTCAGTGCAGCTCTTAGAGAGAGATTTCGGAAGGCCGTGGGTGCCTCAAGGAGTCAGCTCCCCCAGGATCACTCCCTAGCTGTCAGAGGGAAGTAGACTTCCATGATCTTGCGTGCAGTTGGGAACATGGAGTGTATTGTGCTCCTTTGGTTAGCCATAGAGCCAGCAAACTTCAAGAGATTTCTTCTTAGCAAAAAGAATGGTCAGCCTGAAGCTGTAGGAGATGAGCAGATGGCTTCTGCAAAGATCCCCTGTGTGGGAGTCCCTCCAGTCACCGAGCATGGGGAACCTGAGGAGCGGTGAGTTGCCCTGGCCCGTCTCACCAACACGTCACGCTTCACTCATTTAGCTGCAGGGCAGGGCTAGGAGGTGGCCATGCCTCTCATCCATGACCTCAGTATCTGTGAGGGGTCTGGGAAGTTAAAACAAGGCGAGGAGACCAGTTGCTGGGTGGTGGGTTGATGAGAGTTGACTGAAAGGGAAGAAGAGCTAGAGGGGTTGGGCAGGGCTAGAAGGACCTGGAGGGAAGCAACTGCAGCATGGGGGAGGCTGGAGGATGGAGTGGGTTTGGGCAATGAGCAGCAGACTGGGAGGAAGGACCTTCTAGGCCTGTCCTCCTTATAGGGTACGGAATGAGAAAGGGAAATGGGTGGCCTGGATCATGTTTCCTGAAGTGCTTTTTCATTATTCCAGTTTTGCAGTATTCCCTGCATCCTCCCAGTGATACCTTCTTTTTCCCATGAAAATGTACTCAGTTTATTAAGAAATAGACATTATGTCAGTAATGCATTTGCCCAAATACACTTAGTGCAATATACTTGTAAAGGTATTTGCAATCACAGTATATATGTCACAGTGAATTACGTATATTTTTAAGTTGCCATTCTTCAGCACTGCATGGTTTATTACTGTGGTTCTTTGCCTGCGTGAGGTTAATGCCTCTGTGGTAGAAGCTGTGAACATTGTCACAGGAGCTGTGCAAATCAGTGTAAAACTTCATGTCATGCAGTCATGATACTGTAATGCCTCTCAGATGTATGATCTCTCATAATTTGAACAACCTGTAGTAATTTGGATGTAGAATCCTCTCAGGACTGCTGCCGTGTGGGTTGGTTGTCCTCCATGCTTCCCATATGGAGGATTTATCAGGCGCTCAGTTGGAGTTTTTCATAGGCACAAAACACTGCAGCAACAAACCTGAGGTGGTAAAATACAGACTGAAATGATAGTATAGAAGGGCATATGTTACTGACATCCTGATTCATACCAGGAGACTTTGCTATTTTATATTCTGGGGGTAAAATCTTTTCCCTGTTTAATATATGAGGCATAAACAAAAAGAAATGTTTATAGTACTAAAAGGCAAAGAAGACAAAGAAAAACCTTCATGTTTCAAGTATTTAAATAATTCAATTAAATTCTATTAAATAAAATAATAATTCATTAATTAAATAATTACTGGTAGATAATTTCTTTATTATACATTGTTTTTGCAGGGATTGTAAAGTCTTACATAAATACTGGGAAATCCTTCCATCAGCAATGCCTTCCAGTACCTATACTGTCCCTCCTTATGAAGTCATAGAAATCAATTATAAGGCAATTTTAGCTGGCTGTGCATATCAAATTTATAGAAGAGTTTCTCATGAAATTAGAATTAAAATTAAAGTAACATTTCTGCTCTGAAGCCACTCAAAAAAGAGGTGAATTTTAATACAACAGCTCTTCAATCTGTAAGAATTTGTAATAACAAGCCAAAATTAAAACTGATAGAAAGGGGGAAAAGGGTTAAAATGAATAGCTGTAGCATACTACACTGCATCTGATTTCACCTGTTTCAGCTCAAACACTATTATAAGGGTTTTTTTTAAAAAAAAATATATATTAATCTCTGAAAATGACAGGTGTCAAGAGCCTTTTGTAATACACATACAAAAAACTTGCGGTCAAGAGGTCATACCACTGCAATGTATTAGGCAGTAGCCTTCTCTCTTGTGGTATTTTCCTTGTTTGAAGTGTTTCCAGTGAAAGATGCTAGCTGTAATGCGCATCAGTAAAATGATCTATTTGGGAACAGCTTTACATGGTAAAGGAAGCTGTGAGAACACTTTGGTATTGTGTACATCTCTCTTAACAGTTTTATGTTCAGAACTCTCTCAGATGCTGTAAAGCACCTAAAGGATATATGGTTTACAGCGACATATGTGTTTTGGGATTGAATTTTATAAATATTATTCTTGTAGTGAAAACAATTTTATGAACATTATTCGTATACTGAAAGCATTTTTTCCAATTTTTTTCATTTTCTTCACATTCTTTAAAGAGAGTTCTGATGACCTGAAAATGAAACTCTGTATTTCACTAAGAAATCTTTCGGTATTTTCTGTGTTTTCTTCACTGGCTTTTAGCACCACAATCCATAAGAAAATTAATGTAGTGTGCAAAATAAGATGTTTACAAACACACAGAGAAAACAAAAATGGAATAGTTTTAAAAAGTGCTTTGGCATGCTTGTAGACAGGTTTTATTTTAAGGCAGTTTCAGAGGCTCTCTTCGAGCTCTGTGAGCTGAATGGGTAAGTTCTTATACCTTCGCTTTGTCTTTGGGCACATCAAAGCTTGAGCACTATACCTGCCTGGGCAGGTATTTTGAGTTAAATTATGTAATATGCTACATAACCATTAAGCAAAAACCCCAAAACAATAGTGGTGAAGACTTTGAGCTTTTATACATAAAGTTTGATTTTGAAAATACGTCTTATTTTGACACACGAGTGACCAAAGTGGTTTGGCCCAGAACCTTGTGAAAGAGTTGTTCAGTGTGGCGATACTGCTAAAGACAGTTTGTTTTCCATTTTTGTTCAATGGTTTTGGGTAGGGATGAAGAAGGGAGATTAGTGACAGAGTTACAATGATATGTTTTAAACCAGTTTTTAAACCAATATCAAAGTAGGGTCCCTAAATACGGATTTAGGAAAGGTATATTAAAAAAATGGGAACCAGTCGGTTTTTTCAAAGTGCCCTGAGGGGAGGAGGAAGTGTACACTCAGCTCTTCTGTGCCCCAGCATCAAGCACAGGGAGGACTGGGGAATGCAAGGAGTGTGTGCTTTTAAAAAGTGAAGCTAGATGGGGACTGGTTTTTTCTATTTCTGACAGAAGCAGCTTTATTGTATTCCTTTGGACCAGGATGAAGTACAGTACTACTTGCATCACACAGCTTTTATGGAGGAAAGTTCTGCAAGATTTACTGCAGATTGGTAGAAAATGATATTTTGATTTTAAAAATAATGCTCATAATTTCCTTTTACTTCTGGATGGGCTTGTGCAGCATGTTTATGTGTGTAGGGGACTGAGAATTTAAAAATAGTTGCCTGCAGTCTTTATTGAATTGAGTGAAGGGAATGAAGGAGACAAGAGGAGTCCAGGAAAGAACTGGGAAAAAATTTTTTTTTTTTTTTTGGTTAAAAGTCCTGAAAAACACAGCAGTTTTTTATGAGATTGATAGAATACTGCATGTACAGGATCAAAAAGAGGAATGCTCAGAAAATAGGGAATGGTAGTTACCGGGGATTAGGAAGGCAACAAATAAGGAAAGAATGGAAGAAAGTTTATTAAAAATAATGAAGCATAGAAGAATCTATATTGCAAACAGTATAAAAAAAAATGAAACACTCACCATTCTGCTTCCATTCCATTATTTACAAAAGCTCTGTTTTCAGTAGTTTGAGCAACAAAGACTAATAACGAATATGAAAAGGAAAAATGGAAGTCGGTATCTGGGAACGAATGCTTTAGGAATTCCACTGCGTTTCTGATTGCTGTATAAAGTGTGTTCCTCACTGTTATCTCATTTTATGGTATTCCCAAGAATACAAAATGTTAGATCTCAAGATCATAGCAGTGAAATAGAGATGTTACGAACTTCTATTCCTACTTAAACAGCCTATCTCTAACAGGCTGCTGAAAATTGTTATTTTGATGCATTTTTATGTATGGTGATCTTTAGGGGTAAAGCTACAGGGCTAGCTGTTATAGCTAGGGTGGGATAGGAATGAAAATTAGAGTTTACCTTTGTGTTTTGTGAGGATGAGCAATTTGGAGAATAGGCCAATTCTGAAACTCAGTTGTAATATCTTTGCCAGTATTAAATGCGTGATCGCCACTTTGGTAGCTGCAACGGGAAAAGGAGAGGTTGTACACAGAAATGGTAGTTGCATTTTTTTTAGCTTTAACTGTTTTTAAATAGCAGAGTATCTGAACCCATCCGTAACAAGGTAGAAAAACCGCCAAATCATAAGGACTGACTTTGGGAGTTGCTAAAGGAAAGGCAATGCATAAAGAAGGACAAAGGAGAACACAGAGACAAGAAGAGATTAACAGAAACAGAAAAGAGTTTTCAGACTACAGAATTAGAGGTTGTCTTGGAATTGATAAAATTATCCAATCTGTGAAGATAATGACAGTATGGTACTGAGCAACTAATGAGCAACAACTGCAAAATGTGGTAAATACACAGATACAGTATTCTAACTTCAGTAATTGAGAAAACTTCCCTGTGACCATTATCTATTATGATACTGTATTGATGTGATTGTCTTGTACTAATTTTGTACTCCAGTCTCCAGAATGTTTTTGGTCTGTCAGCCTAGCACACAGCTTCTGATGTCAATGGCATTAAATAGTTAGGGCCAAAGTAACTGTATTTTGCCGCATCCTGGAAGTGTATTTAGTTATTTTTTATAAATAATGAAGATTGGCGTGGAAACTTAGGTTCATAGCCATGATTCACTTAGCAGTGCATGAATAAAGGTTTACAGAGTTATAACAGAGCATAGATAGGAAAGCAATAGCATAAATAATTGGGGTCTTTGGCATGTAAGTAAAGTAAAAAAGAAGTGGTTGAGACTTTTCTTCTCAAACTGTGGATGTAGAGCTTCTTTACAGTATTGGATGGGGTACAATAGGGAGATGAAATAATCTTCTCTAAGGCAGACAAATAAAAACCTGAATAAGTGAGTTAAGTAAAATTCCTCTTCCAAAATATTTAAAGCTTTCAAAACCCAATGTACCCTGGAAGATGAAGTGTTCAGTACTTTTGAGGGCAGCATCCTAGGTCATTAATGTGAGACAGAGAGGTGTGCAGCTTTCTTAAAAGCTTGCGGGATCATTAGTGAGATCCAGGTAGTTTTTGTTTCTTGTCCAAATTGTGCTGTAACATTTTTCAGTAACTTTCATGTTCATTCATTAGTTTGGAGCATTCATGATGTTTCTCTCCATTTTGCAGAAAGTAGAAGACTGTTACTGTTTACCAACTTATTTGGTAATTCTAAATATGAATTCTAAATTCTAAATTCTAAATACGAATTTTATACAGTAGAAGTTGAGCATGTGCAATGAATCAAGATTTTACAATCATGACTCAATATTCTTGAGTTTTTTAGACTTTTTTTGTTTAGTAACAGTTTTCTGAAGGGTTATAAATCAGTAATAAATTAATTTTACTTAAATGGCTTATATGAGAAGACAAAGAACAGGCACATAGGTCTAGTCTAGACCACTAAACTGGAAGAATAATGTAACTTAAAGAAAAAAAAAAGAGTTAATACTCTCTTACGTTTCATCTTTTGGGTTTTTTTCAGTTAAACTAGTGAGTGTTCTGATTTTATCATACTCTGAGCCAGTCATTTTTTCATGGATAAATAGTCCCAAATTTTTGTAAGGAGACTACTTGGTTTGGCAGCACTCATTATTAGTTTACCAATGTTTTTCATTCTGAAATGTTAGTGAGATAAGCAGCCAGTAACCAAGTTGAAATGAAATATGTTGTCCAATTTTAGAAAAAATACCTCCTGTCTGAGAAGAATATCCCGTTTATTTTTAAATTAAAATCCTTGGAAGGATGGCTTAATACTTTTTTTTTTTTTTAATATTATGTCTGAAAGTAAAACAAGTAAGATTGGCATATTTTACAGTCTTCCTTAGTGCCATTATCTCTTAATATGAATACTGGAACATTTTGTGTTGCAGGTTTCCTTTCAAAGTAAAAGGAACATTTCTGCCCATTGACAGAATTGGAGGATTTTTTAATAGTTGTGTAATATTCCTTAAAAAAAATCAGTACATCTTGTTGCTACAGCAAGTACATATAAACTCTTAGGCCTTGCGAAACAAATACCTAGCACTGCGTGGTGATTCAAAGAAACAATGCTGTAGGAAAGAGTCAAACAAAAAAGTAACTTACAAGAAGTCAACAACATTGTATTTTTATAGTGCTGTGTTCATCTGCATGGTTCCACATCGTGATTGTTGATCAGATAAATTGGTATCTGCCCATATTAAACTATTAGGGAGTATCTAAAGAGGGCAATGAAGATGGTGAAGGGCCTTGAGGGGAAGCCGTATGAAGAGTGGCTGAGGGCACTTGGTCTGTTCAGCCTGGAGAAGAGGAGACTGAGGGGAGACCTCATTGCAGTTACAACTTCCTCATGAGGGGAAGAGGAGGGGCAGACACTGATCTCTTCTCTGTGGTGACCAGTGACAGGACCTGAGGGAATGGCCTGAAGTTGTGTCAGGGAGGTTTAGGTTGGATACTAGCAAAAGGTTCTTACCCAGAGGATGGTGGGTCACTGGAACAGGCTCCCCAGGGGAGTGGTCACAGGACCAGCCTGTCAGAGTTCAGGAGGTGTTTGGACAAAGGTTTTTGGGCACATGGTGTGACTCTTGGGGATGGCCCAGTTTAGAGCCAGGAGTTGGACTCAATCCTTCTCAGTATATTCTGTGTTTCTCTTCCTGGCATCCAGTACTTTGTTACCATTTTGTTGAGGCAATCTGTGGCTATTTCAGTAGGAAAGATTTATGCTTCATTCTGGCTACTTGGGTTATGTGAATCAATTTTATTCGAGAATGAATACAGACTATTGATTTTAGAGGGCTTTGTATGTTCTCAGCACTTTTTAACAATCTCTTGTTTGGGTGTCCTAGGTTTAGGCACTTAAGTCTGAAATCAGTGTCCTAGATACATTTGCAGGAAGGGCTTGATGGTATTGGTTTTTAGTTAATCAAGAAAAAGATGATTCATTGCTGAGCTGTTTTATCCAGGCAAAATAGGCAAAGTGATTCTCACCACTTAAGCATAACTGCCTTGCAAGTTTCCAGGAAACTCTCTCCTGTGCTCTTGTCAAAAGACTGCATTTTGTCAAAACTTCACTCAGGAAAAATGAACCCTGTCTTAAGAGTTACTCTGGGTTTGGGTTTTTATGGCATTGAAACATGATCCAGACTTCACAATCAGTTTTAGATTCCACTTCATGTTACGCCATAATTCCTACATAGAAGAAGTTTTTGGGGAGTAATGATAATTCAAAACTGGTACATAAACTTCCATGGCTAATTATATTTTTTTATCATGATGTGCTGTGGCTCATTGATAGGCAGAACTGGAAAAAAGTTTGTTTTGCTTTTATTTATAAAGAAATTATTACATCATGCACACTAATTTATTCCATTAAATTATATAACCCTTTTGTGTAAGACTTGATTCACAAAGGCAGTTTAGGGTAGAGCTGGGGTTAGATATCGGAAGTCAATTTGATTTGTAGGTTAGTCTGTCTCTGCTTGATAGCAAAACTTAATCAGCATGTTATCTGGAGATACAGAGACATGGTTTTACTTTTTCGAGGCCCAGGTGTGATTCCTGACTTGTGCTTACTATGCTTATCTAAATTTGATTAACACATCTATGGCTTAAATCTTGAAAACAGCAATGCTAGATGTGTTCATATCCATGAGAGTATCACAGTAAACCTAAAATATAAAAGCTCTTCAGAAAAAAAAAGTCGTGCCAAGAAACTTCGTCAAATAAGTATTTGTACAAAAAAATGTGAGTGTGTTTATCCCAGACTATAGCAATTGTGGTGGATGGTATTTGTACTGAATGTGACCCAAGCATCACTATAAATTTCTGATTTAATGTCTTCAAATGTCTTTGAAAAGTGGTCTTGTTAAAATCCCATGTTTAAATTCTGTCATGTTCCTCAGTCATAGTCTTCGAGAGAAATAAAGATGACAAGTTAAGCTCGACTTCATAATTTTCCCTCCAAATATTTCTGATTTTCAGTAGTCTGTGTGCTGAGTCTTTTAATATTGTTGTGACTTGGACAGTGTTGGCATTATTCAGTTTGTTGGTTCATAGCATTTACCAAGCAGTGACCAGGAACGTTAAGCTAAGTATTTACTAAGCATTCTTTAAGTTTTGGCCATTTGCAAAAAGGCAGTAATAGCAAATGCCTGTGATGGAGATGCTATTGCAGTATTTTCAAAGTAAATCCAAATAAACAGAGCAAAAATACTAAGTAAAAAGCATTCTTATTATTAAGAATCTGTTTCAAAAGTCTTGCAACTTCAAGCACATTCTGTTAGCATCCTAAGTACATTGGTATGATAAAAACAATTTTATATGACAACAGTAGCCTTGTAGTACTTGGCTACTGTTCTGAATTACAGTACTTGTTATAATTTTCTATTTGACTAAATATATTTTACTTAAGTACTTTGTTATGTATTTAAAGACACGTTCTATAGTTCTGTGACTATAAAGTTGAAAAATAGAATAATTTGTCTTCTTAAAATAACTATTTTAAATTTATATCTCTTTGAGATAGCCACAAACAGATTGATTTATTCAAAATTATTGTTTCTACCACGTGTTTGAGTGTTGAATGTTAGTGTGTATCAGTTTCAAATTTCAGAGACTAAATGACAGTAATTTCTTTTGGAATTTCAGAATTTTTTGTTTCATTTATTTTATGTAGTTGTCATTGGCCAGATAAGTCATGTGATATTGCTAAAAGCTTCAAATATAGAGAAGAAAATGTACAAAGTGGCATTATTAATTAACGATCACAAACGAGATGATCATAAGGAGATTCTACTCAGCCGCTTAAGTAAGACAAATGCAATGTATTATTACTGAGAAAGCTGCTGTCCCATTATATTGCAAGTCTGATGTAGACACAGAAGCAAGGAGTTTCATCTTAAGACTATTTTATTTCTGTGTTATTATGGCTGTATAATGTAGCTAAAGAAGTCATAAAGAAGTCATAAGTCATTAATTTAATCTCAGTTTACAATTGTTTCACTTAGGTTCCAACCAAGGAAGCAGGGATTGAGGCTGCTGTAGATACTATTTTTACTGTGCTGTGTTGTACTAAATACTATAGGTGTAACTTTAGAAAGCCTTGGGAAGACTCTCATGAATCTATCTAATTTTAATATGTACTTCGAAATAGACTAAATTATTATTATTTCACATTATTATGTGAAATATATGTTGTGTGTATATGATTATGTCATCTCAGTTTATGCATGGTGATCTTTGATCTAGTTACCACATTGCCATTACTAATACAAGAAGACCATTTCAATGGAATAGTTATTGAATATTGAAATGTCCCAAAGATATTGTGTGAAATTAAATATTTTACTTTGCATAATATCTTCACAGAAATGTTTCAGCTGTTTTATATTATGAGAAGATACTAAAATGTATGATCTCAATATGGTATGAGCTAATAGCTTGACAAATTTTATAAATTGTATTTAAGGCATATACAATCTCTCTATTTTGTTGTATGGGTATGGACCTAAAAGACTGAAAGATCTTTCCGTGGTGGTAAAGTCACCTCCTTTTAAGCATAAATTTCAGAAGTTTATCAAACTCCACATAAATTACTCCACATAGGCTTACCTAGATGCATGAATGTACTCAAGTTTGGCTTCTTACAGGTGACAAAACTTATGAACAGAGCGGATAAATGAATGGGGAGAGAGATAAGAAGTAAACAAATTATTATAAAATTAAGAATCTGTTACAACCAATCTGAGTAACTCAGAGAAAAAACAAGCAACCAAAAAACCACACACACACAAAAAAGCAACAAACAAATCCTAAACAACTAAAAGATTGTACACAAAACCCTCACTTCAAAATCTTCAAGTAGATTTTTCCCCTAAGTTTCAATTAAAGGCCAAATTTCGCCTGTCCTCTCACTACTAACAGATGAGCCACAGTAACAACCAATATTAAACTAGACTAAGATAGCTCTCTTGTTTTCTATAAATCAAAGATGTTCACATAAACAATTACCAGTTTGTGGCAGACTGCCAAGTGTATATTTCTTACGGTAACTACCAGTGATCATCGTGGGGATTGTCATGCTTTTCCCTCTTGGAATGCACATTGCAGAGTAATTGTGGTAATGGCTTATTCACAGCTTGTTAAATCATACTCAATTCAGGGAAATATTTGGGTAAAACAGGGTGTCTCCAACTGTTTAATGAACACAGCAGACAGCCAGTCTTCAGTACTATGGTAATAGACTTACTTATCTTGATTTGGGAAAATGGCTTGGGTTAAATGCTGTCTGTGGTTGAACCCTCATTAAAACCATTAGAAATGCTACACCGATTCATAGAAACTAGATGACCAAACCCTTGGGTTTGAAGGGACCTTAGAGGTCATCTAGTTCCAACACCCCTGCCGTGGACAGGGACACCTTCCACCAGACCAGGTTGCTCAAAGCTCCATCCAACATGACCTTGAACATTTCCAAGAAATGGGGCATCCACAACTTCTTTAGTCAACTTGTTCCAGTTCCTCCGCACTCTCACAGTAAAGAATTTCTTCCATATATGTAATGGAAACCTACTCTCAGTTTTAAGCCTTTCCCCCATGTCTCATTACTACATGCCCTTCTAGATAGTTTCTCTCTGTCTTTCTTGTAGGCTCCCTTCAGGTACTGGAAGGTTGCAGTTAGGTTGCCCCAAAGACTTC
The DNA here is from genome assembly GCF_000691975.1 of Corvus brachyrhynchos. Classification (NCBI taxonomy): domain Eukaryota; kingdom Metazoa; phylum Chordata; class Aves; order Passeriformes; family Corvidae; genus Corvus; species Corvus brachyrhynchos. The sequence continues at coordinate 1,864,866 of NW_008237919.1, read as the reverse complement.
TCCAGGGTGAAAAATCCCAATTCTCTTAGCCTTTCCTCATAGGCAAGGTACTCCATCCCTCTAATGATCTTGGTGGCCCTTGACTCACAGAAAAGATTGAGAAAATAATTTATTTTTATGTTCCTTGTCTTTAATAGCTTTAGGATTTTTCTGTTCTCCCTTTCACCATTACAGATTCATTGATTTTTGTGAGACTTCGGTAATAGTATTGCAGATGGGTGTCGGCTACTTGAATTGTTTCCTCTGTGATAGTAATGAGCATTATGATTCAAATGTTCTATTTGATACCTCAATTAGTATTTAGATTGGACTCATAAAACCCCCTAAGTTACCATCATCTATCAAGGGAAAAACGTAACATACACATGAGGTTAGCCCAACCATTATTGTGATTGACTATATGATTCCTTTCTGATCAGCTGTTACCTAAGAGGCAAGTGTCCTTTGGGTTCATGATTCTTGTGGGATCCATTCTTGTCCCTTCTAGCTACAAGGCAAAGTGAATCTCAAAATCTTAGCTTGTGCCTCTTTACTCGTAACCCATTTTAAGTAGCTGTATATATGCTCTGACCTTTTGTAGATCTTTTGTTGAAAAACTCTTGTTGAAAGTAAAAAACTTATGATCAGACATAAACGTATCTTAATTTAACCACAAGCATAAGCTCACTTAAAAAAGAAAGTATCAATCAGCTCTTTATTTCTCATACTACAAGATACAGCAATATTCATACAGGTTTGAATTTTTAAAATGCATAATCTTTCTTTTATCTATGCCAGCAAGATGTTGTTTGACGATGTTTGGTGATGTTTGATGATGTCTGTGTTTTTGCTTTTTACTGGCAAACAATTTTATATGCAATGTCCTCCCTGAATAACAGCTGGAAGTTGATTTTTTGCATAGAAAGCATTGCTAAACGTTTTGTAAAGATGTCTAATGTTTTTAGTAACTGAAAGTGAACTATTTTTAAATGGTGCCTGAGAGCCTGGTTTGATAAAATTAGTCATTTGTGTTTAAATATTTTATTGTGATGCCATTAATCGTGATGCCATTAATCATGATATCTAAATGAACTTCTTCACTGTTTCTTTTCAAGGGAGCCAAAGCACTTCTCAGGGTCAAGTAAGAGTAAATGGTGATGGTTACTAATAGCTCAGTGCAAAAGGCACTATCAGTTGCATGACAGAAGTAGAAATTCAGAACTTTCTCTTGCATCACCTTCAAAACAGCGACTGAATTAAAAAATCAGGGGCAGATGTTGGTCAGGATTTTTAGGTCACCATAAAACAAGCAGGGTAGATGTACATCTCCTCTTGAATCTACAGCATCCTTTATTTTGGGGAGATTTTTGCTTTGTATGTACAGAAAACAGTATTGTTTCAGACCAGCTATCCAAATTAGAACAGTCCAGGGCATGACTGTGCATTGATTTCCTATTTGATTAAGAGTGAACAAAAAAATACAGAACTCTTTATTTAAAAATAGGCTCTTTGAAACCCTATTGAAGAGGATCAAGAAACAGGAACCATTAGGAATATAGCAGTGGTCCCTTGATCTGCCTCATTAGTTCAATGGTATTTCAAAAGTGCAGTTTTAAAAATATTGTTCCCACATGTTTTTGGAATTCTAATCAAAAGATAAATTGATCAGCAGTAATGTCTTGGATGTAAAGCCTGCAGTTTGAATAGCTAGCCAGAAATTGCCCATACTTCCCTTGATATATCTTTAAAACAATTGCTGTATGATAGGGTAGCAATCATTGCAAAGACAAGGGGACCTAAAAATATATTTCTTTCAGAGTCATAACAATAAAACATAGTTCTACTTGTACTTTTTGGAAATAAAACTGATTTAATGTGAAAACAACTCAGAGTGGCTTCATCTTGGGTATTATTTTTGCTTAAGAAATCAAGCTGCAAATTGCACTTGGCAAAGTATTAAGGCTGTCATCATTAAGCCATCACAGAAAATAGTATTTTGTGCCTACTGGAATATATTTTGGGTAATAAAAAGTTGCATTAATATACAAAAATTACTGAAAAACATTCTATGTTGTAAATAAAAAATATTGATAATTGTGAAGAATATACACAATTTCTCAGTAGCATTGTAACAGGTATAACTAGAAGCATTAGAGAACAGGTTATAAAGTACTGGTTTTAATTAGCTACTTTGTATTTTATGAAAAAATGGTTGAGCAATTTTTAACATTTTTTAAATTAAATTGATCAAATACAAGAATAAGAATGTATGTGAAAGCAAATTTTCTGGCCTCATTTTACAAAATGCCTTTCTTAAAAAGAATAAATACTAGAAATATTAGTATGAGATGCTGTTAAGAATGACATAGTATAACATAATTTCCTTCAATACTAAAGAATTTTATTAAAGAACACTTTCGATCTTTTCAGTTACAGGTCTTTCAAAGAGGCACTTTCTTTGACTTTGAAATGTGCTTTACAGTAGAGTTAGCTCTCTGCTGATATTAAGGGTTTTAAACATGAATAAAGATCTGTAAGCACAAGTTGTCAGTGAATTCTGAACTAAAATACAGCAAGTATTGCGATCACCATCCTAGCATGAATGGGTTATGTTTGCAGCTTTTTGGACAGAAAGTACCATATTACAGCCATCCTGAGATCTACCTCAATATTTCTGTTCCATGTCATTCAATTTCTTTTTTTCCTTTCTCTTTTCTTTTATTTCTCTTTATTTTCCTTTCCATTTTCTAGTTCTCTCAGAATTGTCATGCAGTTTATATTTGAAAAACTAATTTTCTGGTTTAAATCTTAGGAAGGTAAGGAAGTAAAAGAAATGATCAACCAACCAACCAACCAAACAAAAAGCCCAAGACACCACCAAAAACCCACAAACAGAAAAATGAAGAAACAAAAACAAAACAACAAAACACAGAAACTGGTTTGTGTGGTACCTGATTCTGCTTGGGACAGAAGACTAGGCTTTGCTTACTTTTTATTAACCTTTGTCCATTTCTAGATATATGGCCCTGTAATGCTTCTAACCACAATTTCGCAGGATTGTTAATACAAGAGTTAGAAAATATTTTAGTAGACAGTGATGAAAAGATTGATAATCCTGCTCTTTGTGATGCCATTTAGAGTACCTGTCATCTCAGAAGAAACCATAGTTAAAAAAAGAGAAAGTGAATATGTTGAAAAACTAGATACATTTTTTGCCTTATATTAGCTACTGAAAACGGAGGCGCATCCAGTTTTGTATGTAGTTGGATGCATACTACTGGATTCCAGCTCTTTCTTAGGAACACATACAAAAGGTCTTTATCTTTCTTAAATATATATGGATAGATTTACCTGTTTAAGACCATGTAAAAAAAAATTTAAATAAAAGCAGGAAGAGATGTTCAGTGAAATGAGGGCTTTGAAGGTTCATGTGCAACTGAGTAAAATGTTGCAGTTCTTCTTAGCTGTAGATACAAGTAGTACTTTTAAAAATATTGCTTGGATGTGATGTGCTATTGTAACTATTTGTATTATTGGGCCTTAAAAACTTATTCACGTTCTTGATCCCTATTGAGCAAGGTATTGTAGGAGTACAATGAAAAGGACAGTTTGTTTCCTAAAGAGGCAAGAATATTGTGTCTTTGAAGAGGTTTTAGTAATAATAGAAAAAACCAGCTTAGAATACCCTCCAGTAAAACTGAATATGGGTGGTTTTTCTGGGGTAACTCAAAACAATGATGTAAATCTCTAAAATTATATCTATTGTTAGTCAAGCTAACCTTACAATACTCTCTCTATCTGGATATGTTTTTATCACAACTGCTGTGTTAAAAGGTCTTTTGTTATTATGACTTTCTATGATGTGGTCAGCTTGTTCTCCTTAGGCAGGTTCCTCACTTTGCCATTAGCTTGGTCTGACCATGAGGGAGAAAACTACATAAATACACTTGCTAGTTTAATTAGAGGACAACTTTTTGGCAATAACATGGATGACTCAGATCATGTTTCCTTGCTGTCAACTCCTTGCCCTGTTTTCACATAGAGGTTCAGGGGCTACATAAAAGGCTGTGGTTGCTGTACTATCAGAGATGGTAGGAGCCCTATCTCTGTGCCTCACCTTGCAGGTTTGCTTTCGCATTTACTTTTTTTTTTTCAGTTCGTCTGTTCTAAGCAGCCCTATTCACTCTCCTTCCTGAAACACTGGCCAAGTTCTGATGGCTCAGTCTTTTTTCCTGCTTAAGGGAGACTTTTCTGTGATGCAGATGATAATAAAAACACACCTTCCCTTGTCGAACCTGGCACTGAAAACTGGAAAATCAGTTTCCCTTTTCCTCCAAAGTTATAATCTACTATTAGAGAATATAACACTTTCCAAGCTGTACAGGAAAAAAAAAGATAAACCTTTTTCTCTGTAGCTTGGGGGATTTGATTTATGCCTCTGTCCTGGTTATGTTCTCCTCCAACTTTTGAACAGCATAAAAGGGGCTATGTAAACGAAAAAATAACATATTAAGAGAGAAGTATTCCTTCCTCCATTTTAGGGTCTTAGAGAAAAGTTCTTTTCTTCAAAATTTCTGGTGTATGCTTTTTTGAACTGATAAAATGTGCCAACTTCATGGCACTTGGGGATGGGGTTTATTGTTGAACATGGCAGTGCTAGGTTAGTTATTGGACTCAATGATCTTGGGGGTTGCTTCTGACCATGGTGATTCTATGAGTCATCAACCTCTAAAAAATGTGGGTTTGTTCACCTATCCAGCAGGTAGATGGTTGTATTAGCCTTGATCAAAAATTTAATTTAAATTTGATCACTGACTTGTTTCATGATCAGAAATATTTTTAAATGCAATTGGTTTAATAAAGACATGACAATGAGGAGTCCTCCAGTGTTAAGAGAGTTAGAAATTGTTGTTGTTCCTGCCATTTGTCCCTGTTGGTTATAAAAGGAATTTTTATTTTTAAGTCATAATATATTCTTTTAATATACCAAAATAATTATAGTAACCTTCTCTGCAAATATAAGGAAACACACTGTGTATCATAAACTCCATACCTTTTTTCTAAACTAACAAAACACCTGTGGTTACTCATGACTTTTGCATGCTTTATTGCAGAACTGCACAGCATTGAAGATTGGAGGCATTTTTTTTACCCTGAATATTGAAACAATGAAAAAAATTCCTAGTTCTCCAATAGTTGCCTATACATAGTGTTTCTAAATCTCACCTATGGTCCCGGTTAGCCAGTGATTGGGTGGCTGCTATTTCCACTCCTTTGCTTTTGAAGTTTGCAGTATAAGCAATCCTTAATGTAGCATTTGGATTTGCTGAGAGCTCCAACACCCTGATGACTTCGTTAATTTCTGTCTAAGGCTGAGGAAAGAGAATGGGTTTTGGTTTTCTTATTAACAGACCTAATTTTTTTTATTATCTCTATGTTGAGTTCAGCATATCATGTTGAGATGTACTTCAGTTAATATGCATGAAACCAGGGTAGCTGATTGCTAGGGGAAGATACCAATGAATATGTAAAAAAAGGTTGTATACTTTCAAAAGACCCAAACCACCTAACAATAGTTAATGCTTCATTACATGCATAGTGTTAACACTCACCCCTGTCCTGGATTTTTTTCCTCCTAACTTTGAAGAACTCAAACTATTTCTTATCTCTGAAACACCTTGTTCTTCCAGGATAATTCCTTCTGTATCTTTTTCAAGGTTTTCTTGTTACTGGGGATACAGGGATTTCAGGTGATTTTTTCAAATAGCATTACATAAGGCTAGTCAAGGTAGCAAGGCTCATGGCTTGCAGCTCAAGGGAGGAAATTGCTTCATTAGAGCACCAGCGCTTCTTGCATGTACTACTAAAGAGGAGGGAACATACTGAGAACTATCTCAACCATGCATTGACAAGCCCAGTTTTGCAAGTTTACCAGAAAAATCCTCTTTTCAGGGAGTAGCCCTTTGCCAGCCACCAAAGAAAGGGTTACCATCATCCTCAGAAGCCACTTCAAGGCAAGACACCAGCATACTGCTTCTGCTCAGGGTCTACAGGATAAAACATCTCAAACCAGCCAGGAGCAAATACATTTCAGAGATATTTTCAAGCCCTACTAACTGCTAAAATGGTATTTCAGATATTATTCATATTTGTTCAGATACCATTAGGTTCTGCGTGAAAAATCACTTCTGTGATTTTTCTGAACACAGCTGCCCGTTCTACTTGTTTAAATGATGACTGGCAGGTTTTAGAAACTGGGTTCAGAGAATCAGCGAGCAAATTGCATACCTTGCTCACTGGGTATTCAGCCTGTAAATTATGTGAGGTAGGTATTCTTTTTAAAATCAATAGGAAAAAGTAAACACAATTTGATGAAATAATAGTGTATACGCATTAAAGCTGTTTTTTGTAGCTGAAAGTCTTCTTGCTGGAGTTCACAACAAAAATGTTTGTTTGAGTCCTGAACATGATTTAATTCTTTTCCCCACTTCTAATTAATGGAATAAATTATTGTTGTGATGCTGTGTTTTATTTCACAGTAGATAAGTGTTTCTAGTTCAACTGAATTACTTATGCTCTCATAGCAGTACTTGCTTTTTCTCCTTTGTTGCTTCTTATTTAGGAAGTTCTAGTCCCTCAGTGTTTCAACCAGGGAGTGAAGGCAGTATTTTATGATTTAAATGACCAGTCACAAAACACAAGTGTCTAGTGAATTATCTGTGAAACCAATTCAGCAAACACTCTGTAGGTTGGAATTTGTTTTCATAAACTATCTGGGAAATCTTTGGTAATGGCTTACATATTAGTGTACTAGACGAGCAGTTTTTGGTCATCGGATAGCATTATAACATAAATAACTGAACGAGTGTTAACTGTGATTCATCAAACAACAAGAAATTCTTAGTGAATGTTATAACTCATTTACCTCTGATTTTTATATTTAATTGAAAATGCGAATATAACAGTAACATGTATGCATTGCCACCAGCCCTACCAGTTCTCAACTAATATTTTCTGAAAACAAAACTGCTTCATTTTAAGTCAGTGTGTGAAGCAGTAATGTATATTCACTCACATAACCTGTGTTTTATTCATGAAACAGAAAAGCAAAAGCACTTCTAGCCCAGTAGCTGTGTGCGTGACGCTTCCATAGGGCCTGCTTTCTTCACCAGCCCATCTGCTGTAGATACGGCTCCCCCTCTCTGTGATGGTTATCACAACATGCTGGTGGTGGTGTTTTTAACAGGATGCAGGTTATCAGGGATGTTGTTTATACATGTGAAAGAAAGGCGGTGTGGAAGCTATCCCTCAGATTTCACCTGCTGTTAAAACTGAGTGCAACCATTAGACAGGTGGTTATATTCAGTGTCTTTTGTTGAGGATCTGGGGAGTTGAGATGGGCTGTTGCTGATAATCAATGTACGCAATTAAATTGCCATTCTGACCATGCATTTTCAATCTAATTTACAACATCTCCTCTCCCCTCAGTCTTTTTGGTTATAATCATCTCCTTATTTGTTTTATAACCATTTAGGTTCACTTTCTCCCATCCACTGTTAGATCTTTCTTCATATTTTTTCCTTGTTTGGATCATCAGTGATCATCATCTTTTCTGATAAAGATCATTGACAGTTTTCATACTTATTTCAGGAGCACAGCTCTGTTCAGTGTTAGTGCTGTCCTGTTCAATTACAGGTCTTTGTATATGGTTTTTAGCTTCTTCCAAAGGGGAAGTTTCTTAGATAATTCTGTATTTCTTTGACTGTTTTTCAGAATTACTCGTTTGCCTGTACGTTCTTTGCCGTAGCCAAACCCTCGCATACTAATCTTCCTGCCTTTGAAGGGCAGTTTATGGTCTAGCTGTGTATTACTCTTCCCTTTGGCCAGCTATACTTTATGAAACACTGAATTTTACACAATACGCCTTATACTTACCAGCCTTCCTTGAGATATACTCCTTCCATAGCTTTGACCTTGGTCTCTTGTTTCTAGCCAGTCAGTTGACTTCCAAGTAGGATTGTGTGTTCTTCCTACTGGACATTATTTGGAGGACCCATCCCCGTATTCCCAAAGTTATGTTCAAAACTTATAGCAGATCCACACTACTCTTCCGTCTTTGCAAAGGTTTTGCCCTACAGGCTGAAATTGTTAGTGCTTATTATTGTGACAGTTTAATGGCAGCTTCTGGTACTATTTGTTAGTATTTTTGAAGCTCCACTTACTGTATTATGGGCCTAATATCAGGTGTAATTAAGTAGTATTACATCACCCTAACCACTGATAAATTTGAGACACAGAGATCTGAACTGAGAGTTTTAGAAGTCTGTGTTGGGTGTGTTTCACCTCTGTAATCTTTAAGTTAATTTTTTTATCAAAAAATTGGTTTAAAATTATGGAAAAAATATGCTTGCTGTTTGTACAGTTTCATACACATCTTAAAATCAGCACAGAAGATATCCTCTGCTTTGGAAAGAAGAGGTTGTTTGGGTTTTTTTAATGTGAATACTAGCCTGATTATATTTAGACTGCAATTGTAGATATGATTCCCACTAGGCAATGAGCAGTGTAAGATGTGCTGGTTTGTTTGTAACTACGTGTATGTCGGGTATGCACACTGTTTGCTAACACCTTTCCTGACAGCCTCGATAAGCTGCCGGGGCTGGCGAGAGAGTTCACCTAGCAGAGGGTGAGAGGATGAAAGGTTGTTTTATGAAATGCAAACTGAGAAGCTATAACATAAACAGAACTGCTCTCAAAGAAGTACTGTTTCCTGCCTACATCTACACTGCTTTATACTTTTAGGCTATAGTCCACACTTTATGCAAATAATAATCACTCAGTTTCCATCTGAACATGAAGAGTGGAGAGGGACTTGAGTCCTGGTCTCCCCAAGATCCATTATGCCAAATAATTAGGTCATCTCTAGGTCATCTTTTATCTTTGTTAAATGAAAAGTGAACCATGGCTTAGGAGGTCTGATAAAAACTGTGGGATTTTCATTATTGAATATTTCATAGTTTTCTGCTGTGGCACATCCAGTATCTCTCCTTTTGACTGGTGTTGGGAAGTACCTGTTGCATAGAGGAAGTAGTGAAAATGAACTGCAGTGATCCTAAATATCAAAAAAAAGGTAAATATTTTAATCAAAGTTCATGGGATGCTGTCATTTTTAGATTCTGAATGAGAAAAACAGCATTTCAAGTCTCCACTATTGAGGAAAGTGTCAATATGATTTCAAACATTCACATGTCAAAAATAGTGGTAAAGTGGCAAACCCTAAAAGTTTCTACCATCTTGGCAGTTGTTACTGATTCTAAAAACTAAACAGTTCATTTCGGATCTATAGAAGAATAACTAAGGAATTAAATCTCTTTGAATTCAACTGTCTCAAAGTTTTGCTTTTTTTCCTGCTCTGTAAAGTAAATTCTTTATTCTTGGTGAGTATTTCACTGAAATATCTGGTAGGAAAACTGGAACCTTTGTTAAAACTGGTGAAGATCTCTGAAAGTCAGTGTTACTGTCCTTTTCTCTCATCTCTCCAATATTCCTTCTGTCTCCTTCTAATCACGAATCTCAGACTGCACAGCTGTTCAGTAAATAGTCATCTCTTTTGTTCCTATTATCTCTACAGTGTTTTCCTGGCTTCTGAAAGACCACAGTAACTCCAAGCACCCTTCATCTCTCACCTCTGCTTCTGTTTCTTTTGTGATTCCATCACTTCTTGTGTGACTTGGATCTTTTCATTTTTGGGCACGTCTTGTCTGTAATCCGGCATGATTTTGGACTTCTTATGGGTTCCCAGTACTTCCACATCCTATCTTCTCCCATTCTCCTACAGTCTCATCTCCTGGATGGTTTTACCAAACCCACAACTTTTAATTTCCACTCTGTCCTTAATGCCAGCTTTCATTGCTGATTAGTCCATTTTTTTTTTTCCAGCCACCTTCATGTTCTGTCCCATGCTACCCCATAAAAATTGGCGAATACACTCTGGCTGTTGGTATCCCTGAAGTTCATGTCCATGTGGTGTGTACAGCAAGCTCAGCACTGGCTAATCCGTGGGTGGACTAAAACTTGAAATTATAGTAACTGGGAATGTGTTGTTTTTCCTTGCCTTCTGCTCTTTCCCGCTGTGTGTTTCCCTGATCTCTTTATGCCACACATGCACAGTGTCAAATCTAATGGGGCCTTAATTTAGGCATCTACATGTTACTGTAATTAATTAATAACTCCATCCTTTGTTAATTTTGACAACTGCTAAGAGGCTGAAGGGCAATTGTACTGCTAACCATCTGTACAAATGCAAAAATGCAAGAGACTGAAAATTGTCCATGGAAGGCAGGTTTCTGCAGGCTGGTGTATTAGCACATAGCAAGTGAACTGGTCTGCAGTATTCAGACATTCATTTTTCCCTAACAGATGTAGGCTCTATTTTAGGGATAACAAAAATAGTAGTTTTATTATGACAAGAAGTACCAGTAACCTTCAAAAGCATGTTTGTGTTAACCAACTGAAGGATATTGAAGCAGGAGAGCCAACTCAGTGTTCAGGGCAGTAAAGTGGGAGAGCTCTTTCTGTATTGAATAAGGAAGAGAGGAGAACATGTCTGTGCCTTCCTCCGTGTCCAAGGGCAAGAGAATGAACCTTTGACTTCAGTAACAGGCTTCCTTACTCAACAGCTATATGTTTGTATTTATGAGCTTTCTTAGTTCCTTCTATGGAGTCACCCACATGATGAGTTCTGTTACTAAAACAAAATAGAACAATGGACATTTCCTCCTGCCCTCTAAATAAACATGCAGTTAGATTAATCAATTTTATTTTTATTTGTACCTTAACAATGTATTTCCTGTTTGTTACACCACATTAAAGGAACTGTACTTCATCTTACATTGGTTTATGCCCTTACTTATCCATCAACTTACCCAGTTTTTTGAGATGTTCAAATAACCCCATAAATTTTTTCTATTTTTTCTAATTTTTTATAGTAACCTGGTTCCAATGGCTTGACTGAGTACATCAAAAATGACTTAATTCTTCTCCTTCAGAGAAATACTTAGATATAGACAATGGTTGGGATGGTATACAAAGACTGTCATGCTGACAATGTTACTTCGTTGTCTCTTTGTACTTTACCCTCTGTCTGTTCTGCATCTGTTAATGTATTTTTCTAGTCTTGTCCTTGCCTGGTAACCTCCAGGGGGGCAGAAATTGCTAATTTGTTCAGTATTTGCACAGTAACCACACAATAGTTTTCTAGTGTATGACTCAGGCATTCTGACAATAAAATAACAACAGAATCGTGTGGAATCTCAGTTACAAAATATAAAACTAATTTGGTTGTCTTATGTGAATAACTTATACCAAAAATCATGCCATAAATTAAATTTAAATTTAGAATTTCAGAATTTAGAGATTTATATGCAAGACAAAAAATTGAAACCTTTCTTTCACCACAGAAAGGCAGAAAGTTCTTCTTCTTACCATGTGAGATAAAAGGCCTGTGGAACTGGACTTGCATCTCAAAATGTATGAGGAAGCATCTGCAGAGCTTGAAATAGAAATAATAACTTTTAAGATGCTTTATTTATACACTTACACTTTGATTTTGTTATAGTTGGATTTGAGAATGAACAAAAGCTTCAAATTAATTTAGCAGCTAAAAGAAGAGTGTGTAAAAATAAGACAACTTTATTTTTTTTCCAAAAGAAAGACTTATTTCAGAATAAATAACTCAGTGATAGTGAAAAATAAGTTGCATTCTGTCAGCGATGAGGATTATCACATAGATGATGAAATGATCTTTACATTTCCTTGTTTGGTAAGAGTAATTTAATTGTGCTTGTCTTGGCTTGTATTAGTTAAAGGGACCATTCCTTTGGCACATTTATCAATCTTTTTATTCTTTCACTTCCATAAATGCATACAGGAACTCTCTATAAAAGGCAGCTGAGTGAGCTTACAGTGATAAATTTTTCTTGTTAGGAGAAATTACGTTCACTAACTTGAGCTACTTCAGCATGAAATTGAAAAAGAATCATTTTGTCTTAATTTACA
>NW_008237919.1:1830330-1847830 GCF_000691975.1 Corvus brachyrhynchos | reverse complement strand
GAATCACAAGGGATACATGAGAAACTTTACACTGCAAAACTTAATTATACTTTTATTCAGTGGCCCTTACTCTTCATGAACATACTTTCCAAACTATTGCAAGGTCTGTCTGTGCACTGTATTTGTTGAATGTCTAGCACGATGTGCTGTAATTTCTGATTTGAGTTTTTCCTCCTCTTTAATGGTTTCCTTAATAAAATAACAAAATAACAAAATAATAAAAATGTGTTAGCAAGGCCTGTTACTCCCTAATTGTTTCTGTATAATGCAATGAACAAATACCTTACTCTGTTTCTTGCTTTTTATGATTAGCTGTGCTAAGAGTCCTGAAGACTCTTCTTATCCTTCCTGGTCTTACTGGCCGTACTACCTGAGGCTTAATAGACAAACTGCAGTTTGAAGGAGAAGAGGGGATTTTGGCAATATAAGAGAAGAATGGCCCAAAATATCAAATATTTTTCACACATAGACCAGTGATCAGACAAGTGCTGTAAGGGCTAACTGTAACTTCCAACAGTCCCTGTGATGTGAATGAGATGTGAAAGATTGCTCAAGGCAGAAAGTGCCTTTTTTTATTTCTCCTTTCCCAAGGATGGTCACTAATTGCTTCATCTCCTCCTCCTACAGGTTGGAAATAATTGCATAATGATCACAAAATCCATTTTTGTCCATATCTGTTGCTCTTCTCAATCAACGCCTCTCCCACTTCTTAAGCTGGGCTCCAAAATTTTCTCAGAACCTCAGAGTACCTTCTTTCTCAGTGTTTTTTTCAAAATGTGCCGAGTGCATCAAGGATACAATTTCAGTCTGTACTCCCTGTACTGTGCCAGGATACTGTGTCTCTTTGTCAGTCAGTTAGTGACTTCCTAGTTGGAAGCCACAGCCTTTGGTGCACTGCAAGTGCAAACCAGGGTTAAGTGCCTGGAGCTAGCCAAGCCCTTCTGAAATGTTCCTTAAAGCCAAAAAATTGTTTTAAAAGATGAAAACTGCTCAGAGAGGCCAAATGTTAAATCTAAAATGCCCAGCAAGTCCAAGGATATCCTCAGTTCCTTCTCAGAGAATGGTAACCTGACTTACTGAGATACAGGCAGTTCTTTCAGTAGGTCTGAATTATTGTAATCTGTCAACACTGTTATCCAGTATTGGTACATGCAAAAAGAGTATGAAGAAACAACTTCTAACTCTGTATTTAAAATTCATTTATGCATTTTGATTCTTAAAATCCAGTGAGAAATCTGTGGCCAAATGACTCCAGAAACTCCAACAGAAAACCATTGGTAGAACCTGATAGATAAGATGCAGAAAAGTCAGATAAAATGTGAAAAAATCAAAGTAGAAAACTTCATTTAATTTTACAGTCAAGGGTGCTTTTCTTAAATGGTGTGGAAAGCAGAGCTATCCTCTTATACGCATGTTTTTTCCTAAATAGTAAGGGACAAATGATAGAACTTGGCTAAATATGTGGCAATTATGGGTTATATTATTTCATTTTTGGTACTTTTATATTTAGGCGTTTAGCTTATTGTTTTAGCAGTTTGGACTTGAAAGGTAATTTGTTAGGAATTTTAAGCATTTTATGCATGTTAAGCACTCTTCTTAAAATTGGGAGTATTACTTTGATCAAAAACTCTGCAACTCTGCTTCAAGACTCAGATGACATAGTTATGAGCCAACTGGAAGAACTGGGCATAGCCCTCTTCAGGGCTATTAGTATCTATCATTAATCTGATAGTAAGTTGTTAAAATCTAACTGTCCGATTAAAATCTAACCACCCTGTAAGTCTGTAATTTTTTCTTCTTGTTTTTTGCTTTGGTTGTGGCATATTTAAGAATGTGAGACTACTTTGGAAAGTAAACCAGAGTGTTCTGTGTGTTTTGTTCATTGCAGTTTTGGACAGAGGCAGCACAGTCACTGTCTCGGAATCTGATGAATATATGTATTGTTCCCTTTTTCCACAGAACATCTCTTTATACATTCTATGATATTTCAAATGATTTAATATGCTTCAACTTTTGTTCTGTTAGGAAAAACAGAAGAAAGAAACCTTCTACCAGAAAACAAAAGAATTCATGGAGATTGCTTTTCAGAAATTTTGAATACAAATAATCTTTTCATTTCAGTCTACTTTCTTCTAATAGTTACTTAACTTCTGTATATGACAGGGCAGACTCAAATAATTTTCCAAACAAAACTGCTGAACAACTCTATGATCCCAACTCTGTCCATTTATTCAGTTTGATCGTGTCTCCACCTCCCATAACCATGAGACCCGTGATATTACACTCCAGTTAACATTTCTTTATTACTTACTGTAACATACTTCCTTTTCTTTTTTCTCTTCCCTTTTTCTATATAATGGGATAAGAGTTCTTACCTAAAAAAATGAAGCCCTCATTAACTCCACAAACATCTGTGTTTGGCATATTCATTGAAAAATTGATCTAGCTGTGATTTTTCTCCCATACAATGTAGATTCAAGCTAGTCTGTTAAGCTACTTTATTTCAGATAACTACTTTGATACTGAGATCTTGCCTGATCTTGCCATTGCAGCTGTTCAGCTGTTGTCACTGATGTGGCATTTCTGTTTGTAGGTCTGATGGAGGCTTAGTGCCCTTAAGTGATGCAGTTCATATTGATCTTCATTGTTTTCTTATTGACCCAGTACCCACAAATAGAAAGATTTCTGTGTTCACCTCTTCTCTGTTTCTCACCTCTTTTCTGAATTGAAGGTCTCCCTGCATGTCCTGCATGTTTACTCTAGGTGTGTCTCCACACATTTCCAGGTTTGTCTCTTTCATTTTTTTCCCACTTTGCCTAAGATCTATAGTATGTGTTAGAGCACCCCCTGCCTACTGATTCCTCTTTGACCACTGCGTGTTTCAAGATCTCATGGCAGAATAAATTGAAATATGAGTTCTTGTGTTGAATGAACAGATTACAAGAGCTGGTGCTGTTAGCTCTCACCTGCCATCTGAGACGAATTTCAGCTCGGTGAGTACTTCTTTCCTGTATTAAGCAGTAAAGTAAAAACTGACCACTGTGATCACTGTTTTGAGTTTGAACTGGACAGAGTAAGGAAAAGCACCTTGCAGCAATCTTGGCTAGTAGGTAGTAGTCAACCACCCCTGCTGTGACAAACAAAGGGGCATGCTGACACACGTCTCCCTTCCAGATTACTGCTCCAATCTCCACCTGCATTCTGCTAATTTCTTAATACACCGGGCAAAATATGATTGCAAAAGGAAATTTTCAGAGCAGTAGAGATTTTTCAAATGTATTGTGTTGCCATCTCACTAGTTTAACTCTCTTTTTTTTGCCACAGACCCTCGTTCACTTGTTAGTTCAATTTCACACTCGTTTTGAAAAATTAATATTCAGGGCTAAGTCACATACTACTTCCTACTAATACAATTTGTGGGATATAGATGAGCTGTTGAAAGATGAGGTTGTATAAAAAACTGGTTATGTTTTTGGTTTTTTCTGTGGGAAAAACATTTTTTGCTTGTAAGTATCATCATAGATTTTGCACTAAAATGTCCACTTACCAGTCACTGGTCTCGATGCAGGAAATATGAGGAGACACAAGTCTCTATTATTGGGATTTCAGATGCAGCTATCATGATCTTTTCTTTTTCTTTTTTCTTTAACATTATGAAACATAACTGGAAACATTTCTTCAGAAAGTGGGCAATATTTAGCGATCAATAACAGTGAATTGAGACTGTGATCCTTGCAGCATAAACCAAGCTGTCAGACATAAGAGGGAATGATTTTCATAAATAAAAATATGTGTTCTGACCATAAAATTGGAAACCAGAAACTTTGAGCTGTTATATTACCTAACTGAACAGCTATGAAGTTTAACATGTAATAATATAAGTAAGTAAACTTGAATTTAGGATGCAATTAAGAGTTGAAGAGATTTGAAGGTCACACCTTATTAGAATTGTCACACATAATTTTTTTTAGTAGCGAAAGCACTACTTGTTGACCAGGTTTCTCACATAGATTTGTAATTATACAGAATTTTGAAGCTGGAAGTATTCCACTACAGCTTTGTTTGTTATTCCACCTACTATCACAGAGCCCTGACTTGTGCATTATGCGTCAAAACATATTCCATTCTTTCGGAGTTCTTGGGGAGGCAATACGATGTAATTCATTATGCCCTGAAGATAAACAGTACCTCTTGACCTTTTCAAGTAAAGTTGCAATATTTTCTTATTCCAGAATGTAATATTGTACTGAGCCGATATCAATGTGATAAGATAAATGTTTCCTTTTCTAATGTAAACCAGAGTGCACTACATTTATATAAAAATCTTGGGGGATACCCAAAGCCTCCAGATAAAAAGGGGCAGCTTGGCTATTGTAGGTCTGCATTTTTGAATTCTCAGTCTCAAAGCACAAAGGGCAAACTGCAGCCAGTCTTGAGGACGATGGCCATTTTTCAGAATTAACAGATTTTTGGTTTGCCCAGTTTAGGATTCTCCTGAAGAATTTTCTTGCAAATTAAAAGACGTATAGAATTTGCTACCATTAGAACAGCAACCAAACAAAAGCCCACAAAAACAGAGATTAAATGCCTTTCTTCTCAGTACCAGGATCTTTTGAGATGTCCCAGTAGAAGCTTGTGAGTCAGTGCTACAGTGCTAGTGTGTAGTTAACTTGCTTTTTACTATACTCAATATTTCAGGAAATGAAAGACTAATGAGGAGTATTGTTTTATCTCATTTTTTTTTCTGCATTCTCTGCTGTTGTTCAGAGCACAGTTTTCTTTAGTGTCTTGGCTGTTCTATTTTTCTCCATTACATTGCACATGGCATGTTTCTGATTGATGAAGTTGGTTATGCGCAGATGTGGTCACTGCTGTGGAGAGGGCTCAGAACATGGCACTTTCAGCTTCCCTTCTGCCTGTAAGACAATGCCCATATCCAAAGGCAGACACATATTTGGCTTCATGGACTTTGCCCAAGTGTTTATGCGGAGTCCTAGTCTCTTCTTGCCTGGCAAATCTCTCTTCCAATGGCCTCATTTATCTTTATATGTTAAATGCTTTTGTATGCAGGTCTGCTTATTATGTGGCATGTAAAAAGACTCTGTTATTTACATATATTCTATTCACAGAAAAGAGTGGCTTTAACGGCAGCTACTCTTACATGTAAAATGACATGGTACACTTTAAAATCAGTTGATTTTTGTTACTTCTGCTCTTCCTGCATTTGGAACTTCATAGATATTCTGACCAGTTACTGCTGTAAGCAAAATTATACTGTTGAATTGTAAAGCAGTAACATCTTTGAACCCCTTCAGGCTGAAACTAAGACTGTTCTAAACATACTAATCACAGCATATAAATTAGATTCAGCAGGGATTAAAATACAGGTGAAAAGAGCAGTTAAGAACAGGAGTAAGAAGAAATGAAGTATCATTAAATCAGTCTATTTTACAAATGTATCATGTTATTAACTTTTTTTGGACTTTCTGTTTATTAATTTTTATTTATTTAAACTTAAGCAAGAGTCTTAAAATGTAAAGACAACATTTGGAAAGATTAAGGTCAGTATTAGGAAATTACCTAAAAAAAAAAAAAGTTTTGAGAGCAGACTTTAAGTTCTTGAGTGAAACAGAAATGTGAGTGAAGATGAGGCTACCATGTTGGGCAATGTAAAGAAGCCCCTGGAGTCAGCCAGGGAAGAAGACAACCATTAGAAAAGGAGGGCTGACAGATCAGAAGAAAAAAATGTAGACAAGGTTCTTTAGGGGGTCACATTGACTAGGACTTTGAGAATAAAGAGTTTTATTTTGGTTTGAAAACAAATGGTGTATTCACCAGGGAACCAAGAAGAATGTACGAACTAGATATTCTCTGCACTGGAAAGGAAGTATTTGTAGACTGATGAGGTTTAGAAACAAAGAACTTAGATTTTGTGTTAGCAGATGTGCAGTCATGCATATTACTTAGATACTGTTCTCTCTTTGGTCCCCACATTGAAGACAGTTCCACAAAGCTGCAGTAAAGACAGTCCAAAATTTCTTTCAGCTTAAAGATAGTTTCTAGAATATATATATACTTATATACATATATATATAAGTTTTTGCAGTCTGTATTACATAGTAAAAGAGCGCACTAAGGCAGAAATGGTACAAGTGACTCCACAGAGTGCTTACCACTCAATCTGTAGCTTATCTCTTTGCTCATTGTTGGGGATAGCTAAATGATCTGTATCAAATTTGTTCTGCAGCTGTCAGTACCTGCAAGCATATAAACAGGCAGGTAGGATTTCTAGAAGGCAGGTGACCGCATCACTAAGAGGACTGCTCTAATTGGCATAATCAGTACAAGAAATGAAGAGTGAAAGAGCATGAAAATAGAATTACTTTTGTACCCCTTGAAAGGAGGCAGTAGCGGGCTGCATTCATTTAGTTGTTCCTGCAGCAGACTGTGCTGAACTTCCCTGAACATAGAAAAAGGGCATTTTAATCTCCAAAACCATCCATCTGGCATTGTCCATTAATGTTAAACAGGAAGAAAAAAAAAAAAAAGAGGGGGTGGTGGTGTTCAGAAACATTTATATCTGACTTGAGGATTCTACAGAAAGGTTAGCCCTTGGTGGAAAGTTCCCCAGTCAAATTAAACATCTCTGCACACTCCATTCTTGTGTCTTGTGGCAGAATGGAGTTTGTCTGTGCCTTGAATTTCACTGTCGCCTTGCGTTTCTTCTTTACTAGACTGAAGGGTTTTAAATCTGTTTGAAATCTGTATACCTTTGGATATTGCTTGAAATTAGCTACAGTGTGAGTAGACATGAGAGATTGACAGATGAACACATATAGTAATCAGCAAGGGCAGGATTTAATTGCAGCTAATTTGTACTGGTTGAACACCCCTCCATATAAAGATATTTTGTACTCAATTATATTTATAATGTTTTGGACAATCAACATATGGTAAAACTTAAAAGTATAAGCATTTAATCTAACACAGATTTGACCTGTCCCTTCTTCCTTTGCTTGTCAGAAGCTTTTGTTCCTTTCTGTATAGAAAACAGTTTCAGAAATGCAAGTCTCAATACAGGACCAGATATCTTCCTATGTTTGGTCCTGCTAATTATTGGAATTTTAGGATGCATTAAAGGCTGCCATGTGAAATGTTGAATTAGCTCTGTTTCCAAAACCTTATTTTTACTTGAGGAATTCAGGAAACTTGCTGAAACTATATTACAGTGTGGGTGAATACATACAGTTTGCCACAAGTTAGTTACAACACAATAATTTATGTCTGTGTGAATGTACATTGCTGAATCCCCTTCTTTTCTCTCAAGTAGAATTTTTCTTCTCCTTATCATTCATTTTCAATTTTTATAAAACTATATTGTTGAAGCTTTAGGTGTCATTGTTTTGTCTTCTTGTGACACCTAGGAAAAAAACCCCAAACTGAACCAAGATCAGAATTCTGCTATGCCATAAATAATATGGGGTAGTATATTTGCAAAACTTTAAAAATATGTTCTAGAACAGAGATTAAATAAAGAGGTGCAACAGAGGCTTTTGGTTCTCAAAAATACAGACATGTTAAGAAAACATTGTCTGAAAAAAACTTACAACCTGGAAAACAAATGCTCAAGTTGGTACCACTTGCATTTGGCAGAATTTCAGAAATTGCTTCTTCCAAGAAATTTATTGATTGATAAAGGTGAAAATTCCTGCAGGCATTGCTCTTAGGGTTTTTTTGAACTTTAACTTTGTTGCAAAATGTCTACTTTGGAATACTATTAATTTGCATGTAAATAATTTTAAATGAGGCTCATGATACATCTTGTCTTGCAAGATGATGTAAAAGGTTGAGGTAATTCCACGTCTTCAAATTTCAAAGGATGGTGCCTATTAGGTCACTTTGGTGTCTAACAATGTTTGTTATAAAAGAGAGACTATCTGTACTACTTAAACTGTGTCAGACTAATCAGGGAAACACTTCCCTTGAAAATTAAGGATGTCAGTTTAAGTAAAATTAAATTTTTTTATTGAGTAGCTTAATCATCTCTAGTCACTAAAATATGTATTCTCAATGATATTGTGCTGGCCTGATTGTTATACTCTGATTACTGTATGAATCTTATATAATACTTTCTAGTCAGGAAGAAATTTAATTTCTCTTTGACATTACTTCCATTGTTTTTACTTTGGTGCTATTCTCTTTGCACTTGTAAAAAAATTCTAAATATTGTCTTTAATGTACAGGTTTAGTTCATGTAGTCTTTCTGTGATTCAGCTTTCCTCTGTGTCTTTTATAGCAATGAAGGAATAATTCAGTTATTCTTCAGAGGCACAAAACCTCTAGCCAGAATCTTCCCAAATTTTGATGCAGAAAAATCTTAAGAAAAATACTATTGATGATTATTTTTAAATACATTCCTAACACTTCATTTCCACAGTATGCTTTTCCTGAAAAATCTCATTTTCATAGTATCCTTAAAATAAACAAATAAAAGTATTCAAAGTATTAAAAAACCCCTTAAGTGCTTGAAGTTGGACCTTTCTGTTCTTTTCACTTGTTTTTGCGCAAATGCCACTGGTGATACCTCAAAGCCTTTGCAATGCTCTCTGTCAGCTGGTTCCAGAGTCCCAGCCACCTTTGCTGAATAACCTGCTCGCTCCTTTGTGCAGATGGGGTTCAGTCCCAGCACTGAGATCTGGGGCACTCAGAGTTGGTGACTAACCTGAGCTCTGGAAATTACATTCTTTAAAACATTTGTCAAATTACATAACTCTGAATACTCATTCGTAAGTGCCTAAACATGAGGATGAAAAATACTATCACCATACTAGTATTTACAGAAATTATTATATGGTACTATTTTTGGGATTTGATTGATGGTAACTCTGGAGACAAATGCTTTGGGTGCTTTGGGTTTTTTGCTACTGCTTCTTTGATGAAAGAAATTAAGGTTTTTCATGAAACAGTGGCTCTTGCCAAAATTTTGACTTTTATCAGTAGAGCTCATCCCAGATGCATAATGTGTCCATATAAAACCGGTACTTAAAACTCATCAGCAGATACACCATGGGAGGTTCAGAATGCAGCCATTCAGAATGAAAGGAGTCTTGATTGCCCCACCCCGGAGGGTGTGCTCTTGTTTCTGATGACTGTTTTTCCAACCTGTTCAGCTATGAAATCAAGGTCCTTGACACTCTCCCAAGCCATCCCAAAATCACACCTGGCTGCTTCTGCCAAGAGAGGCTCCAAAACAACATGAGGTTCAACTGTTTGGAGCACATAGCCATGATCTTCACTAGTAAATTAAGCATATAGTTCCTGGATACTAAACTGAACAGTTGACACAGGGTGGGACACAAGTGAGCTAATAAGCATTTTAGTTCCCAAAACTGGGATAGCTGCACCCAGTTCCACAGTCAAACTGGTCCTTGGAAAAGTCTGACTGCTGAGGTGTGCCAGGGCATAGCTTGGGAGAGTGTGGGTCAGCACAGGTAAAAAATGCATGCCCAGAGCTGTACTCACAGCTTGCTGGTGCAGAAAATCACGTTCTCAGTCACTGTCCAGTTTTCAGTGTAGGTGAAGCCTGGGAGAGTTGGTAAAAGTGACACTGTCACGATATTTTTCAGTAATGCACTCCCGATATTTTTTTGTAACTCTATACATGAAAGTGCTTGCAGGGTTCATGTCTTACTGTTCATTAATGAACCTGGGGATTGCTGGAGAAGAGGGTGAGAACCTCTGACATTCATCTAAAATCAAAGATTGTTTCACCTGCTGGCCACAGCTCTTTCTTCAGGTACCAGCATAAGCCTTATGCCATAAACTGTGCTCCAGAAAGTATTTCAAAGCTATCCCAAAGTCCTCCACATAAAATAGTTTCTCTCCTGTTTTTATTCTTCAGTCCACTGTCTTATGGCACAAGAAGAGCCTTGGGAATTGCAGAAGACTAACAGGTATTATCCAGAACACTTTCTCATAAAAGTCAAAGCCTTCTGACTAAAAATAGTATAATACTATGATGTCTGTCATGTATTTTTTCCCATATCTCAGAAATTAAATTATCTAAAATTTATCCTGCAAAATAAAAAATCGATCTCTAATAGATAAAATAAATTTTTTTAAATAGCAACTAAATTAAAATTTACTGTAGATTGTAACACTGTACTAGTATTGAAATATCCAGTCAGGAATAGATCCATGTTTTGTGTGGTACTTGAAGCTCACGGTAAGAAGTGTTCTAGTATGAAAATGTAGGTGAATGTTCACAGAGAAGATGCACTGCATCCTGCCCAGTAAATTAAATTAAAAGGCAATATAGTTACAGTTTGCTCAGGTTTAAAATGTACCAAGAAGGAAAAAGAAGGTACTGTAGAAAGGAGAATCTGGAAAATACTTCTAGGACATGAAATCTGAACTCTGTACAATGTGTAAAGAGAAGTGTCTTTAGAAGAGAAGACTGGTTACTAAGCTTAGACCATAGTAAGTTGATGACATGCTGGATGACTGAAAAAATAAAAGATGAATATTAAGTTTTGATTTATGTAAAGCAAGAATAGTTGAAGGAATATATGGAGTAAAATTTATATCTAAACTTCATTTCCAACGTATTTTGATCATGTGCTAGGTTGCCAGTGCTTTTTTCTTACGTGCATTTTAGTGATAGTGATTATGTAATATGTGCTGCATGGTTCAGAGGAAATTTTTACAGTCTGATGCCAGAAGAGACTTTAACTGATGTGAAATATTACATATGTTTGGCACCAACGTAACTGGGTGTGTCTGCTTTTACAAATGCATCTGAAGACAATAATGCCCCTGAGCATATTTATGATTATAATTCCTTGATTATTAGCTTGTTGTTTAGGAACATTACAGTAGATGTGAAGGCAGTATAAAAAGGATCATTTTTTCCTGGGTGAGCTTGATGAAGTGTGATGGAAACATCTACCTTTTAATTCAAATGCCTGACCTGTTGCACTGCTCATGTATATTACTTGGGAATTCCTTGCACAGTTGCTATCGGTTCTCCAGCACCTAAATGCCCTGGGAATTGCAAAATATCTCAATTCCTGTTCTGCAAAACAATTTTAATCGCTTCAGGTCTTTTCTTTTTCATCCCTGCAAGTTTTAATCATAAAGAATATACTCCCTACTAGATCTCCTCACAAGGACTGAAACTAGGATGAGGAGCCCGAGGACATTTGCCTGTCTCTCTATACTTGCATTTTAGCTTAAAATTAAAGCTCTTTGTCATTTCACTCTTTTTATAATCTTCACTCTTAAAAGTCCCCAAAGTGGAGAATGCTTTCTCAGTAGCACTGTCTACACGGACTGTTAAGGCTACCCTTCAAAACATACAATTCATTTGCCAGCAAGAACCTGAAGATTGGGATTCTTCAGAGACAGAGGTCTGTGTGTTGGATTGTGCCTGCTAGATGATCACGAGATGCACCAAAAAGTTAAAAGGTAGATAAGCAGTCCAAGAGAAAAGCTTAAATTGTAATAATTCAAGCAGGTCATAGTAGACCGCAAATGCAGGTAGGTCTTTCAGAAAGATGGAGAGCTAGTCAGTGCTAATTTTGTCCAGTTTTCGACAGAATATAAGCATTACCTTTAAGAAAAAATAGTATTTAGTTTTGTATGTGAATACATTTGTTACTTCACACATATATAAACATATAAACTAATTTGTGATCATGGAACAGAGGTTCCTCTGGAGTCTCACTGTCCACACCTGGTACCAGATTTCAGTTCTTCAGAATTATTCGAAGGAGTTTAGATCAGACCTTTTGTTTTCAGCACATTCAGAACTATTGCCCAGTCCCACCATTGATAATTAAGTGTCTAGAAATGGGCTGCTATTTGCATAATTTACTTCTTGATCTCATATCAAGACAAGTTTTACTGGTTGGGTTTTTTGTTTGTTTGTTTGTTTGTTTTAACTCCAGACCAAACTCCACTTCTATCTCCAAAACCTGGTTTCTCAATATCCTTGAAAGATTGCAAATAAAATGGCTATTGATGTATTGCCTGTTTGCATTCATCTTTGTTGTTTCTTCCCCTAATCATTCTTTCAGTGAATATGTTCCTGTTAGTATAGTTTATGTTAACTAAAGTTTTAGAAAGTGTCACAAAAATATCCATTAAAAAAAAAATATATATGTGCAGTAAGATTTCAGTTCAGCTGATTTTGCTTTAGCAATATAGACTGATTTTTAAAAAGTGGCTGAGATTACATAGTGACATTTGATCAAATTAGTTCATTAAAAACATGAGCGAGAACGGGTCAATTTGCTTTTGTTTTTTTTTCATTTGTGGAGATGTCTGCTTCAGAGCTTCATTCTTCCCTTATTTTTCTCTCCTCATCTTAGTTCTCCATTTGAGCCAGATCTCTGTTGTTTCTAGTAAGAATTGTAATAGCAAGAAAATCTTGTTTTCTGCTACTGTTGTGCCCATACTTGGAGGTGAGGGCCCAAGAATCCTGATCAGAGGCTCTGGCTGCAGTTAGGGCACAGAGCACTTCTAAGCGATCTCCTGTTCTGTATACGCTATTTCTCTGTTCAGTCCAAAATTTCAAGGATAGTCTCGTAAACACAGAAGTGGTCATGGAAGGTCAGAAAATTCCAAAGAACAACTCTGTATGTGCAGCTCTTGCTGATCCTCTGCTGTTAGCTCACCATGGAAACAAACCATGCTGAAGCTTCATGATATTCAGTTTATGAGAACATGGTGTTATTTGAAATGTAGTGAGGTGTTAGACATCACAGTAATCCGAACTTGGCATGCTTTCACAGGAACCACACAATCAAATAAAACTGGGCTGGGAGACACTTCTGAAGATCTTCTGTGTCCCAGAGCAGAAGTGGTTCTCTTAGATGTTTCTTAAGATGCTTCTTGAACAAATTCAGCAATAATGATTTTGCAGCATGTACACAACTTATTGTACTCCTCCACTACTCTACCACTGGAAAGTTTCTTCTCAAATTTAGTTAAATCTCCCTGGATTCAGTTTAAGGCCATTCTTGGTTGTCCTTCCCATGGAATACAATTCATTTGTTCTGTGCAAAAACTTGCTGATGACTGCTACTGCTTTAGGGTTGGGGTTTTTTCCTGTGTTTATGGTTAGACTTCTACTATCCCATATGTTGGATTTTCTCATTGACATCGTTACTACAGTTCTTATCTGCTTACTGGTACAGTAGTCCACCTCTTTGAATCATTGTGCCCCAAGCTGGGTACATCTCACTGAGTCTTTAGAAGGTTGAGGAAAGTAGAGAAGATACCAGTTTTGTATATGACACTCTTGTATATCCCAGTTGCTTTTATCATAATAACACAACAGAATATTTTTATGTGTTTAATACATGGTTTTCATCACAGATATATGTGTTAAATTTTAGATTTCTTTAAATTATGCTCTTGTCAGGACTAAAAGTCAATAATTAGATCTATTAAAACTATTTAAAAACACCATTTAAATTTATAATATCAAATGTGAAACCCAGTCATGACCTTTTTCTTCTCCACTGATTATCAATTGGATATTTCAATAATGGCTTCTGTGCCTTCGTCCCATACAGTAAAAGCCTGATATGACCATCTTGATAATATTTTTTTTCATGGTTACAGTCTCACTCATTCCCTGGATATGGATTTGTAAGGGCAGTGGTAAATCTAATTGTTATCTTTCAAATATTTGGAGCCCTTTCAATCAGTGGCTCTTCAATAGATGTGTAATTTCTCACACTTGGGCTGGCTGAGAGAGTTTGATTAGTATAATTCCTGTAATTTTATTTGATTTTGGTACCATGTAAATCCATTCTCTTTGATGGGTAGTTTTGGTTACTAGCTTACAGGGAGGGTATCCGGATGAGGAATCTGTGCTTCTGATATTTTGTGTCAGCACTCCTTTACCAGTGAGTGCAGACTGTAATTTAATTGAAAATAAGTGGTAAAGATAGACATATTTCATTCTGACTTCCAAATGGGTAGGGCTATTTTAGGGTAAAATCGTTTTGGCATTTGTTCTTCCCATGTTATTTTACCTCTCTGTGTTAGTTAACAAAACTAATCAGTCCTCAGATCTGTTCTCTCAAACTTGAGGTTCTATTCTGGGAATCTTGCTGTTGGCCAGAACAAAATGTTTGAGTGCATGGTTCCTTCTGGTTTGTATCTGCCTCATTTTTTGGTTTAGTTTATATCTTGGTGATGATTTTTTGTTAATAATTTGATTAATAATCTCCATGGTGAATTAATTGTCTTTAATTTTAAAATTTCCATTCAGGTTTTTGTCAGTTAAAACTATTGCCTTCTAACAGCCTTCTAACAGTTACAGTGCTTCCTTTGATACTGTGTTTCTTTCCACTCCCAAAGTTGCTCCGAATTTTGATCTTAGTATACATGGGACCGCCCTTGCTTTAATTTGCATCAGCTCCTTTCTTATTTATGAATTACCAAATCATCTATTATTCTAAGTCAACACTACTTTGTTTCTGACTGCTTTAATTGAAAGTAGATTTCACAGCCAATAAGGGAATGTCTACAATGGACAGACTTGAAAGAAGGTCTTTTTTTAACCAACTCCTTTCAAATCCTATGTATACTTTCTACCATATATGCATAATATTATATAAGCTTACAATAATTTTAAGGATTTTTTTTTTTATTTCTGGCTTCACACATGGGATAGCTGTATTGATTGTTCTTCTTTGCCTGCACACTTAAATAGCTTCTATATATCAGCTAGCAGATTTTCATTGGAAATAGATCATAACCAGTTTTCATGTGGAAATCTGGTACATGCCACCATTACCACATTCTTTTCATGTAGAACTAAGAGATTAGCTCTCCTGTTCAGCTATTACATGTCCCAATCTTTTAAAAATCACACCACATGGAAGAATACAGTAGTGTCAGAATATTTGTGAGCTTGTATTGCTGGCATTTTATGTGTGCACTTTTTTTTTAAATTTCATAAATTCAGTTAGTAACTGTGTAATGTAAGTAGTAGAAAAGAAGTAGAGTAGATTGCCTGCTTCTGTGTTGACAAAAGGAAAGTTAAGTTCAGGCATGTGGGATGAAAGAAAGGAGATTGTCAGGTTCGAGCACAACTTTGGTGTTGTGAGCCCCCATCTCTGCTAACCCTTGACATTTGCATTCTTCAGCTGGTGTGAGCTTTGGAGAAAGCATTTGGATTTGCTGTCAGGCACCATGTTATGCATGGTCTGACATGGAGCCCTAATGACCAATGCAGACTGTCTACAGGGAAGAAATTCCTGCTAATGCCGCCAGGAATTGAAGCATGTAACTGTTATGGGTGTTTTGTTTCTAGTTCTTGGTCAGTCAAATAAGGGGCAGGGAAAATTAAAGAGTTGTTTTTGCAAAAGTCTTTAGAATCTATTAAATTGGGTTATAGGGAGAGAATCTAAGTTGGCTTTAAAAAAGGAAATATGTAAACTGCTAATTATTAGTGCCCTGTATTTATTTAGCATCCTTCATAAAGGAAAAAAAGTAAGACACTAAACAAAAACAAAAAACCAAAACCAAAACCAAGCAAAAATACAAGAGCCAAGTAACAACATAAAACCCAACAAAAACGAACAAAAAACAACAAAAAAAATTCCCCCCCCCCCCCCCCCCCAACCCAACAGCAACAACAAAATTGCCAAAACAATTAGAGTGAAAAAATCTGGTAATTAACTATTATTTTTCACAAAACTAGTCTAATTACGAATCAGTCATGGTAAAATGAAAGGTCAATAACTACAGATGCATAATTTCTCTCTGATAGATTGCTGTTAGAAAATAGGTTTATGACAATTATGTGATTAATTTCCTTTTATTAAACAGCATTATAAGACTTCATGTTGCATTTATCACTTTATTACTGTTACTTTTTGTCTTCAACTGAAAATTAATCCTGGATAACATCAGGATAGAACAGAAGCTCAGGTAGACTGAGGATCATTTCTTCTAGTGGTGTTTGTGCTGCAGGGAAGACCCCAAATCTGAATCAAAATCAGAGCCTCAGTATGCTGAAACTGGCAGTTATCAGCCTAAGAAAACAAAACACACACATACCATCACCCCTGCCACCAGCCAACCAACCAACCAACCAACCAACAGCAAAGTGCTTTTAGTCCAAGGAAACGAGAGCCAGATCCAGAGACATTCTTATGTTTTCTGAGCTGAAACACTTGAGAAATATAAGTTAACCTGTGATCCAGAACATCTTTCACTACTTGCCCCCAGCCCTCAGCGTTCTCTGCTGTTTTATTTTGAAATTCACCAGGCATGAAGAGTTGCTGTCCTGGACAAGTGGAGAAATTTCCCAGCCTTGGAGAAGCTGGGCAGCCTGGGGATTCAGGAGCCAGACAATTATTTGCACAAATTCCTGTAGCGTTAATACAGTAAATGTTTTCAAGCACATTCAGTGCTCACTTAATCCCGCCCTGTAGGTTTGGGCTTACTACTGCATTTAGTGGGCAGTTCTTGTCCTCCTGTCTAGCAGGACTACTTGGGATTGTAACACAGTGTCGAAGACTATTGCCTCTTCTTCTGGAGCATAGTATAGTTTCAAATATTTTGATATCTTCCAGGTTTGTGTTCTACTATTAGGCAAGGCTGTGGGGCACCCTCATCTAGATTCAGAAGACAGAAAAATCTTTTTTTTGTTTAAGTATTGACATAGCTTGATGTTGGGTTAATTGAGTGAAATACTTCTTAGGGAACATACAGTTTTTTTAATTAATATATTCCTTGAGATAGGTGCCAATAACCTTAGCTATCTGGTCCCTCATTTCTATTTTTAGGGAAACACTGTAAAAATTGTTGTCTATCTCTCCTAGGTGGAATCAGACAGGTTATATGGCTTGGATTTCTGTTACATACAGGATTTCTTTAACTTTGGGGGCTTTCTGGTGTGGGACATTTGTCCTCAATTTTCTTTGTGTGGCTTAGTGTAAAAAGAGTGTTGTTCACTGGGGAAAATGGGAGTTTGCCTTCTCTATCGAGTCTTCTGGAGAGACTGCTGCTGGAAAGGAGTTGGATCATCTTAAATTCAATATTCTTTGAATAGTGCTAACTGCTTTGCTACTCCATTTGGAAAGATTATAAGCTGCTGTGCTGTCTGATAGTCATTAGAGAACTTTCTGGGCAAACACAATCAGTGAGAGACAAAGGCGTAGCAGTATCATTTGAGTGCTATTAGGAAGAATTGAACAATGTTGTCTTTCAGTCACTATCTTTTGAGGGTTTTGTACAACTGTGGGTAATGCTGGGATTCTTGTTGGGAGCCAGCCAGAGAATAGTCCCCCAGCAGGTTATAAAGGGTCAGAGGTTCTCCTGGAGTGGTTTTTATAATAAATGTAGCTATGTAATCATTTGGTTAACTTGTTATTCAACCAGTGCAGAGCAGTCTTTGGCCTTAAATCCAGCTTAGCATGTTGATACGTTTCGGTTGCATAGTGCTACCAGCAAGATGACTCTCGTTTGACATATT
>NW_008237919.1:1774819-1830283 GCF_000691975.1 Corvus brachyrhynchos | reverse complement strand
TTCAGTCATTTGAAAAAAATAAAATAGGGATTTGGAATTAGAAAAAGGAAGGAATCTGGTTGACTTCTGGCAAGGTTTTGGTTTTCTGCAGAATGTACACCTCTTGTCAGTATAAATAGGGAGTGCCTGTATAAACATTCTTGTTTCGCCTGTTCCACATAATAGTTTCTTGTATCATATTTCTTTTGACCTCGCTATCTGAAACCAATTACAGGAGATCCATTTGGGCCGCATCTATTTTCATAAGAAGCCCAGGCAGCAGTGTTTTTCTCAGAGATGAATATCAACATCAAATATCCTTCTGAGTGCTTTGTTATTTATGTTTCAGAGAGATTTTGTAGCCTTCAGCTCTCAAGAATGTGTCACGCTGTGCTGTTTATACATTGACGATATTAATGGGCATAGATGTCATTTTTCATTTTAACGTCTCTAATGCAACAGGCTGATAGGTTAAACATTCCTGGTTTTAAAGGAAGGATATGAGTGACATCTGTTTCCTAAAAATACACATATATTTACTTTCTAAAAACTAAAGTAATAAGTTTACCATCTTTAGGTGACAGCTTTCACTTTATTAAAATGGTGAAACTTTAAAAATATTTTTGAATCATGCTTACATTAAATAGAAGGGTTTGGAATACAAAATTAAAGCAAGTTATATCTCATAGTATTATTGCCAACAAACGGCAAAATCTACTGCAATTTATCAACGTTAATAGTGTGAGTTATATGCAATTATTTTCTTTTTTGTTCTGCTTATGTTTTAGCTATGCCAAAGCTTCATAGTAAATATTAAGAAGTAATGTTCCCAGTAAATATTTTACTGGAAGACACAGTGAGTTCTGGAAACCATATGCCCGAATTTCCCTTCCTATATAGCCATTACTTAAAGCATTATAATGATTTTCATTTGCGTAATTAAAATAATTTCTAGTCCTCAGTTCTTTTTATTGTTCTTGTCATTGAATTTTTTTTTGTATAGTTTTACTAATTTAGATAACTTAATTAAGGAAAAGTTCCTACTAAATTTGAAACAAATGTTATTGGAAACTAGATACAATTTTGACTGCCCTAGAATCTGTTCTTTCTGCACTTAACTTGAGGTGGGACTCAACATAAATTTGATCTGCCAGATTTATAAGTGTCTGTTATTTTGTCTTCCTCACACTGTTTTTGTCACAGAAATTTATAAATGATACGTGGGATGGGTGTTTTCTGGAAGTGTAGATGTTAAACTATGAATTTTGAAAGATACTTTCAAGTTGTCAATTTATTTTGCAAAGATTTAATAGCAGCAAATGAATTGGTAGAACTAATGTTTTATAGTCTCATAATCTTTACTTACGAATAATGTGAGTAATAATGCTTTGAAATTAACAGTATTTCTGGGAGGTTGTTTACCATGTAGCAAAATGTAGAGTTAAGCAGCACACTGGGAGAAAAAACTATCTTATGATGACTGCTCTAAGAACAAAGGCTGACAGTGATTTCTCCTTATGAGTTTTAAATCATCTCTGATCTCTTGAAATTGTTTTCTGTTCTTCTTCTATCTCCTGTGTTTACAATAATCTAAACTGCCACAATAAGATCGCTGAAGTATTCAGGTAGTCATCATTTATAAGACATTCTGTATTAAAAGATAAGCCTTTACTCCTTTAGAGATATCCCAACCAGCACATATGAATCAAAATAGTTTAAGTAGCAGAGCCTTTTATGCAAGCATATCCTGTTGTGCTGCCTTGCTTTTTCATGAAGTGTGACTCTTTTTGTAGTTAGATGTAGGAAGTCATACTTTCCTAGGCTCATTCCATGGGAGTATACTAGCTACAATTTGAAATCATACTGTCTAGATTAAATCTAAGCTACAGCAGACTATAATTCTCTAATTTTCAAGTACTGTAAATGTACAGCTTTACCAGATGCTTACTTGCTTGTTTTATTGCATTGATGTGGGGACTTTGCTGCTGAGGAAGATTAGGATTTCTGCAACTGCCAAAAATAAAAAAATATTATCTTTATGGTTTTTTCCATGTCCTCGTACTCCAGATCTCGTTCTGGCAGGATCACCCCAAATGGTGAGGTTGATTTTCCTCTGCAGTTTCTCATGAATTCAGGACTGCAGTAGTTCTCTTGCTTCCATTCAAGTTTTCCTTTTGAAGAGCACTAGAGATTAAGAAGGAATATAAATTTTCCACAGATCTTCTGTTTGTGCTTTTAATCTATTTTTGCTTAAACCACTGAAGATGTTGGCACCAAATCCTGGTGCCCCTGAAATCAACAGATACATTTAACTCTGATCTCAGGCAGAGAAGGACTGTCCTTTAGGATATGCTCAAGAACTGTGAGTGCAGAAGAGATCATGCTGTTCACATAAGAAAGAGGTCACCCAGTGGTTCCTTGGTAACAAAATATTTCAAGTGCACTTTTAAATATGTTAACTCTTGTTTATTTTTGGCAGAGAGAAGATAGTTCTGTGCATCTCATTGCTTAGGTTTAGAGGAATGTATACTCTTTGTAAAGCTGACCTGTAATTACTTGAGAATTTGATGAAACAATACAGGGATTGTTGTGGGAATGTCTCCAAATGTTAAAAGTCTGCTCTGCAAACTTTGTACCAGGGCCTTCTATGGGGAGACGAATCAATGTTGTTAGGAGATGGTACTAGTGCATTCACTTTGTTTACTTTGGTTTTCTATGTCTGCCTGCCTTCTCAGAAAACTTGCTTGGAGCCAGACTGTAGCAGCCCTCTCTCTGTCTTTTCATAATTGATCAGGGGATGACTGCCTTCCCTGAGGGTTAAGACGTGGCAACTTTTTCTGTTTGCTCAGCATCTCAATGCAGTAGTTCAAACATTGTTCACACCAGCTGGCAGTGTAATGCCATATGCACATCTTGTCAAAGCAACTGTTGTCATGGATACTAGAAACTATCTTAAAAACCAGCTCATTTGAGTCTAATCAAAATTGCACCTTTCTTTATCAGCTGAGAATCTTTATTATTTTAGGGAACATTGATCAAATGGCATTTATTGCAGCACATTCCATCTACAGTAGGTTTTAATATCAGAAATAATAGTGTGATGTATTGCAAAGCTATAACTGCTATTTATTGAGCTGGTTTTTCTAAGGGGAAAAAAATGAGTTCTCCAGGTAGTTTCAGTGGAAATATTTTGAATCCGGTTTTTTGGGGTTGTTTTTTTCTTTATTTCTCAGTAAGTACCACTTTAAAATAATTGACATTTTAAAAATAATTTTATGGGGAAAAATAATATAGATTAGCATTCTTCGGGTAAGTGGAATGTTTGTTTACATTTCATATGTTTAACTGTATTTTGCTGAGTTGGAATGAAAACATAAAATAAATGAAAACATCTATTTTGATTGGGATACTGTCATCCCTGAGCCTGATCTGGTTGGTTGAGTAGTAATTTCTTTGTTCTCTGATTTTCCTAAGAATGCAAATTAAAACCACTCATTTTTATTTGGCGTTAAAACTGCACTCTTTTTTTTTTGTCAAAGGAGAGGTTTCTCCTTGAATTGTAAGTACAAAAAGTGTTTTTAATCTTCAATGAATATCCTTATTAATTCACTTTCAAGATAATCTGATGTTGATTTGTCAAATTTAATTACAGCTTCTGGTAACACTTGAAGTCTACTTGCTTTTACTTCAAATTGTAATACGAAAATGCAAATTGAATGATAATTTGCAAGGGAGTGGGCATTTTAGTTGAACACTCAAAGACAAGTTCCTTGTGGAAATGAGGCTATTGATGCAGTTTATGATTTTTCCTCTTCAAGCACTTCAAACAAATTAACTTTATTTCCTGCAGGATTTCATGTACATCCATAAATTCTAGTGAAGTCCTATATATGTACTTTCAGAATATTTTTTTTAATGTTACAAGTGAAAAAAACCACTCTGAAGTCTGAAATCTAGCAAATACAAATCAAATAGGAGGGGATTTTTTTGATTCAATTGGACTTTTACCTAACATTAGCAATGAGTAACTGATTTCTTTCTAGGAATTGGTTGAATTTATTTACTTTTTTTTTTCTTTTTTTTTTTACTTTTAGGCACTCCAGGCAGCAAGGCAGCTGCTTTTACAGCAACAGACAAGTGGACTGAAATCTCCTAAGGGCAGTGAGAAACAGAGACCGCTGCAGGTTAGTAAAGTCTCCTTGCTTTTGGGGCCTTAATCTCAGGGAAGAGTGCCGTGCTCGCTCACATGTGAGGGGTGTGTGTCAATGCCTGTCCTCTCATGCCATATCTGGGTGTATTCACATGCTGCAGTTTGCAGGCTTCTTGCTGCTGACTTCACAGTAAAAATTCACTATAGGATACAAAAGCCTTTTGTGGCTATAGATGCTTAAAAGGTCTAAGACTAAGTCTGAGTTCAGTAACTGTGGTATATTAATTCTTTATAGACATGTTACAAAACTGGTATGTGGTTTTTATACATACATGGTTTAAACAGTAAAAACATGTTGAGAGCAAATCAGTATCCGTGAAAAAAAAAAAGAAAAACTAAATAATTCACAGGTACTATATCTAAGTGAAAAACAGAGAAGTGTTCAGAAACTTACCAACACAAGCGCATGAAATTATGAAAGAGCTGCTTCTACCATTTTAGAAAAAAATATATGTCATGAAGTTTCACATTAGGATGTTGTTGGGCTTCAGATTGTGAATGGGTAAACAGAAGTTCTGTTATTGAATAGTTATTTCAAATGCATTAGTAAATAAAGATATTAAGACAGTTTTATTCTGGGAAAATTTTATCAGTGTGGTGTTTTCATGAGGTACTAATTCATTTATTCCTAATGCAAAGTTCCATATGAAATTGTTTTCTTCTGAGAAAACTTGTTCTCTTTTGTATATAGACCAAATATGGGTGCCTAACTGCTGAATTATGTTTTGTTGCAGACAATTTTATTTCGTTCAGGAAATTTTAAAAAGTATAAATCCTCCTATTCTCTTCCTCAGATCTATTTTTCTGGGTGAGCATTTATTCTCTCGGGACTTCCCCTGTTTTCTGATGGAGTAGGGTGTTTTTATCTCATTTTTAGTTTTTGTCATGCATAATGGAGGACCCCAGGCACTAGAATGTATTTTTTTCTCCACCAGGGAAATGCTGTGAAATTTGTTCACTTGTGCAATTTCTGAATGCGATTCACATTGTCTCCTTTTCTTTGTGAAACTTGGTGGAGCAATGTTGGACACAGCAAACAGTTCCACATTCCTGATCAGCTCTCTTCAAATATACTTTTAAGGTTTTATTTATTTGCTCAGAACTGAACAAGAATTTAGGAATATGACTAAAGAAAATGGAAAAAAGGAAAACATGACATGATGGCATCCTGCCATACTGTAGTTGTAGTCCAGTCCTGGCTGAGGCTGCGTCCTGGGACCCTCTCAACTTGCCACTCTTCACCCTTGACTTTGCTTTGTATCAAATATGTTCTGCACTGAAGGCACATAAGAAGAGTAGTCATAAAGGTAGAAGCTTATGAACTATGTGGGTTTTTAAAGTTTTTAAAGTGGAATTAGTGACCTTGAAGGGTTGAACCACAGAAATGATTGATTTAATGAATATTGTGAAAGTACTTTATTCTGTTAGCTCCTCATTCTGAAAGATAACATGGGCTGTACAAGGCATGTAGAAGATCCGTCTAGCCCTATGTCCTGTCTCTAAATTGGCCTACACCAGGCAATAAGGAAAGTATATGAAACAGGCATAAATAGTGGTATTTTCCCAGTATATGTTTTCCAGTGATCTTACTTTAATCCTCCAGCTTTTAAACCAGCACAGTCTGGGAGGTACTGACTTCTCTTTTCACATTCTCCACCCATTCACAAACTTTCTTTACAAGGTTAAAGAAGTCTGGGGGTGCACTGTTTGTGGTAGGCATTGGTGAAATGGTAGGAAACCATGTTTGGAGGCAAAAGACGTGCAGAACCCAGAGGATGATGAGATGAAGAGAGGGAGTCTTGTGCTTTCATACTCTGAAAACTCTAACGCTGTCCTGATGCCTTTTAAATGCTAGGGGTTGGTGTGTTGGTGCTGTATCACTTGTTTCCCAGGAGGAGTCAACATCTCATGAGTCATACTTGAGAAGCAGGAGGAAGAAAATAGAGCAAATAATTTTATTTTCAGAATTGTTACATGCTTCCTAAAGCCTAGATTATTGCTTATGTTTCCAACTTTTTCTTCTATTATCAGTGTGTACACAGTGCCTCTTGTTGGCCTTGAACACTTCATTTGGTTCATTTTTAAAGGAGAGGAAAAATGGAATTTGCTCCCAGACTTTGGTTTTATGTATCAAATACCATGTAAATTCAGGTATGAGCACAAACTACATTCTAATTTGCTTTTCTAGTGAAAAGGATGTGTAAAGGTTTTGGACGAGAGTGCTTGGAGCTTTTCTATGGCTGTCTCTTACTGCCCGTTTTTCATCACGTAGTGGAAGTTCACACTTAGATCATCAAGTTCCCTGTTTGACCAAATACTGTCATAAAATTGTATAGCATTATTATTTTCTTATGCCAGATTTAGTGGTAACTTCTAGCAGTAGAAATTGCTAAATTTGTATAAGGTTTATAAGACAAAAATTGAGGTTTATAAGACAAAAATACTTGTACTTGTGTTTGTGATCAAGAAAACACACTTCTCCCAGTATTTTAAAATACTTCAAAATTAGTGTGTATCTAATTTCCTCTATTTCAGAGCAATTTACTAATCTGGCAACTGTTGATAACGTTAGAATAGATTTATAAATCTAGTAAAAATGTAATAAAACTTTTAAAACTAGCTCACACATCTGCAAGCAAATGCGGGTATTAGGTAAGCCTTGCCTGTGCATCCCTGGTGCTCTGTATTTTGACGTATACTCTTCTATTGTTCCAAGTGCCAAAGAGGGAAAAAAACAGTATTTATTTTAGTGGCTGTCTTTTGGGAGGGGAAAGTAGCATATGGTGTTTTTATGTATGTTCTCTCTGTTATTTCATAATGCGCCAAGTATTCTAGTGACTTACAGCACCTACTAGCTAATCAGCAAGTTGAAAGCTGATTGAAGAAAACTTCAAATTTGTGTCCTCAGCTTTGCAAAAAGAGGGTGTTGGGTAAGTCCTCATGTTCTACTGTGCTCTACTGAGGGGATGTCTTTAGGGGAACTTCTGGAATTCTCCTAGAATGGTTTGAGTGTCTTTTGTATCCTCATGAAAAACCTTTGTAAATTTACCGCTAGCTATGTGATCTGTTGTAGAAGTGCAAAAGTTTTTGTTTTCGTTTCTAATGCAAAAGTTACTTTTAGCTAGTAGTTACCCTATATTTTCAGGGAGAGGAGGCTTATATTTAGATTGTGAGTTAACAGAATACCTGCAAAAATTCCAGTTTTAGATAGACGCTTGTCTTGATCTACTATTACTTTGATTTACATTTGTCTGGGTTTCACACTGCAGATGGCATAACCATTAGCATGTCTTATGTAAAACAGAAGAAGAAAAACATCCCTTTTGACAGGCTTGAGTACCAATTGTGGTAGTGATTTTACTTTCATGTATAGATATCCGAATAAATGTATTTGAAACATGTTTATATATGCCGTTCATTACACTGATGCCCGAATTGAATGGATCCAATCAGTACGTCCATTGATTAATGACATATTGCAAAATAGCTATGGAGGGTTTGTGATGAGAGTTGAGGATAATGTTAACCTGCATATGATGAGATAATGGCATTTACGATTTTACCGTGCATCCAGTAAAATATTGCAGTAGTGAGGTTAAGATTTTTGTAGTACTGTTTTTTGTTTCAGAATAATTTTCTTTTCTGTAGAATTTGTTACAATGCTAATCCATGGTGAAGCTTACTGATTGCTTTCAAGGATTTCTCTTCCTATCACCAAATTTCCATAGTAGGCATAAGAGGGAAAAATGTCACCTCAACTCTTAGGACATGTAGTTCTTTTTCCAAGGGCAGAAAGTCACTGTCCTTACAGCCACTGAAGAACCTGGTGTCATTTAGCTTGAGTTTTAAAACTGGCAGCTTTATTTTCATGTTACATTTACAGTCATGAGCGAAACATGGTGTTCTTCAAGAACTGTGAGAGCACAAGCATAACCCAAAGGTAAATGCTGTCAATTTTCTGCCATTGGTGGGTATTTGTGTACAGCATTGCAATTATTTCCCTTCCAGGTAGGCAACCTCTATGCTTAGACTAATCTGTCTATGATTCACATACTGTTGTTGTCTGCACAGCGTGGTGATTTGCACAGTTAGTTGTAATTGTACTTGTTTGCCTAGTTGTTTTTTCTAGAGACAATAATGTCTCTAAATGAGTAGTTTATTTTCATAGAGTCAGACTTTGAATGTTATGTCAATTAGAATAAATAGATAATTATCTTCAGCCCCATAGTTTAATATATTGACGATGAACTGGTTGTTTTTCCTTCAGACTAGGAGATTTTTTGTTTCAACATCAGTACTAAAGCATTCTATAAGAGGATGGCATGTCATGAAATCATGACTCCTGGAATCAAAGGGTTAAGCTCATTGTGTACCAAGCCTGTTGTATAAATATCATGCTGTATGGAGTGTTGAGTTGTTATGGTAAGCCTTGTTTATTTAGCATAAGCACTCCACTGAAGTGTAATAATTTGATAAAATTTGGGAAAAGTATACACTTAAGTTTAATTACTTAATTTTTATTGCATTGGTGCATAACATCAGAAGAACCACTTTTTTTTAAAGACACTCAAAATGCAATAATTTAGCATGAAAATCTAGCATGAAAAGATATTCATAGACTCTTTTAACCTACTCTCCTTGCTTTACTCTATCCTGGTTTGGTCATCTCCCTTTGGATCTTCATATGGGCCAAGTTTAAAATTCATTGCACATAATAAATAAGCAAACATAACATTAATATTGTAACCTTTAGTTACTTTTTTAAACATATATAAGGAGTTGATGAGAGATAAGAAACAGGGAATGTGGGAAAAAAGAAGCAAACCCCACTGCTTTTAAATTATATCCTCTGATTTAATGCACTTTGACTTCAACTGTGCATGCTTAATGTCAGTCAAAAAATTGCCATTTTAAAAACAGCAAAAAAACTTGTTATGGTTGTAACCTAGAGAGTTTTCTTTGCATTACATTGAACAAAAATAGAAATAAATCTAACTGGTTTAAAACTCTTTTTTCATAAACTGCATGTTACATATTTCTTTTATCTAATGCATGCTGCTAAGCATATGAAGTAGGAGGATTTTGTACATGGTAGAAAACACTGATATAGAAAGATGCAAATGCATAATATGTAGTGTAAGAGGAGAGTAGTGATAAACAGTCTTTCTCCCTCTCGAGTATAATTCTAGAGGAAATGTGTGGCCTACATATAAGCAAACATTGAGGCTTGGGGTAAATTAAATTTGGAAGATAGCTGCTGGAAAATTGTAAGTCCCATTTTCCCTTGTAAGTCTATTTGGAGGAATATGCAGTTATCCTCTGAGGTGCAGAAATTTGCATCAGTGATACCCACTCTAAAGACAAGGATAACCCCAAGAGATGGAAAGAAGGCAAGGAGTTGTTTTTACTTAAGGTGTAGGGGGAAGGGAAAGGAGAAATATCCATGTTCAAGCTTATATGATGTAGAAAACAGGAGTTCCAGTAAGGAAGAGGTATAAATACAATAATAAAGAAAAAGAAACTGGACATTATTTCCTTCATTTACAGTGGAGGTGTCAGTATTACAAACCTGCTGGGATGGTCTTATTTATATAGATAGAACTTGCTCCAAAGACTTATGTCCTGTCTTTGACAACCTTTTGTACTCATGGAAGCCCATATTTTGCATCATGTCCCATCTCGCTGTAAAATCTTTTAATAACAGATAGACTTAAAGTCACATTTTACTCTTGAAAACTTCGAATATTAAAAATGTACATGTATTAAGAAAGTGGCACTAGTTAGTATGGTTTCGTTTTTAAAGTATATATGTGTCACCTTGAGGTTTTATCTCTTATTGTCATTTTCAGGAATATAAAATATTCCAGCTAACCTTATGTGTGATCTTTGTAACATGTGAAAATTTTAACTAGCAGTCTTCTAATGGAAGTTGTCACATAATAGATTCGTTTGTGTCTAACGGAGACAAAAAACCCCACAAACAACTAGCTGATACAGAGATCACATCTTTATCCTGACAACATTGTTGCAGTATTGTAAATATTACAACATTGTTACAGTATTATAAAATATTTTGGATTCAGAGGAAAGAAGTATTATGCAAGTTTTGTTTACAGGTATTGAATGTGCAGAA
Organism: Corvus brachyrhynchos; assembly: GCF_000691975.1. Taxonomy (NCBI): domain Eukaryota; kingdom Metazoa; phylum Chordata; class Aves; order Passeriformes; family Corvidae; genus Corvus; species Corvus brachyrhynchos. Next base: position 1,819,961 of record NW_008237919.1, on the reverse strand, counting down.
TACTAATTAGGATAATTATGTGATCAGGGATTTCAAGAGGCATTTTATTATTAAACATATGTCTGTGCAGAATCTGATGTGTCAATCTGTTACCGTGACTGTCCAGGAATTGTCATCTACATCACTGGAATGTCTTTCCTTTCCCCCTTTCTCTCTTGTTGATTCTGGTACTTCTAGAGAACTGGGAGTAGAGGGAGAACACACACTCCAGTGCTTCATTCAGATTCAGACAGGCAAACCTTCAGAGAGAGTGTCTAAGTCTTTTCACAACAGCTTTTACATGGCAGAGCAGCAAACTCATCTTTCCCTCACAGTAGAATCTGCAGCCTGCTGACACCAGGAAATAATGCTGTGTATGGGATGAGTGGACTGTTTTTTATATTCTGAACTATAGGAATCCCCAAGCCCTACTGAGAAGTTTATTTGCCTTCTTGAGCAGCTGGCCCTCCCAGCAGAGCCAACTCGCACGGCTGCAATTGCTCCTCTTCGGGCTGTGTGAGTAGTTCCACTGCAGAGCTGGGAGATGTAGGTTCCCTTGAGCCACTTCTCCAGGCTCTTGCAACAGGTCGGATCAGCCTGATTCTCATACCAGCTGGCTCATTGCCCAGAAAAGCTCATGAAGAGCTGAGAGGGAAAGTGTGAATGGTTCCCCACTCAGTGTGCAGCTCTATTAAAGGGTCTGCTCCCAGGCAGGGCCCTAATTATGCTGGTTTAGGATCGCACCACTCAAGCAAGGCTCTCCTGATACTCTTGAATTTGAAAAACACATTAGTGTACATCGATTTAGAAATTACCAAAGCAGGAAAAGCAACTAAACAAAATACTCTATGAATGCTCTAGATGGGAGTAGATATTTCAGAATTGTTTCTAGTTAATTTATTATTAAGGAAAGCCTATTTTTTTTTCTTTCCCCAGCCAAAAGGTTTTTCCTTTCATCAGGCCATTATAAAGTCAAGAAAATTTTTGGACAAAACCAAAGTTCTGTGACTAAACAATGAAGGTTTTTCATTAACAGTAGCATATGCAACTTTGCACATGAAATTTCCTTTTCTCTCCATGGCTTTTCGAGGCATTCCTTGAGCTGATTTCTTCACATACTTTTCAGATTAGTTTTTGCTTTGTGAACTGAATTATTTTTTTGACATTTTCTAATGTTAGACATTATTTTGTGATGTCATAGTTGTCCAGTTGCTTTATCAAGAAAGCTGACTTTACTGGGGGTGTGAGGAGCCAGCTAATCAGGAATCTGAATGTATGCAAGATCAACATAAGTATTAATTTTAGTCTGCCATCACTTGGGATGTATACTTATAAAATTGTGTTAAAAAGTGGTAAAATTATCCAAATGATCACACAATACGCAGTAATGCTACAGAAGAAAAGCATATAAGTATATGTGCTGATGAAAACGCAGTCACACAGTGGGGTGGAAAAGCATATCAGCTTCCTATTGTGGAAGGAGGTTGTCAACAATTGCCACTTTGATGTTCTAGGTCTTTTTATGCCTTCTTATGCTTCTAATATTTTCTTGAGGCAGACAGATGAAGGTCTTATGAAATAGAATTAATGGTGAAAAATTTACTAAACACTACTTCAGTGCTTTACTACTTGATTATGTGAAGCTTTGAAAAGCAATTGTATAATAATAATATGTACAAAAGGAACTGTACAGTGTTTCAGCAACATCGATATGCTTCAAGGATCTTACGAAGAACTTGAAGTATAAGTGAAGAATGAGATTTTCCCACAAGTGTTCACAGTAAATCCATTTATTCAATAAATATACTTTCAGTCTAATAGGAAAGACAGTTTCCACGGTATTGAAGAGAACCAATACAGTAACCCAACATGTGAGAAAAAAATATCAAAATCAACTCTCTATTTGCAGAAGTGATTTCTAAATTGATACAGCTGTAGTTTAGTGCACAGATAGCTTTGGGCTTGATGCTTAGGAATAATGAAATTTTCAAATTTAAATAAAATATTTCCTAATAGAAGATTTAGGGTGAAATCATAGGCAAAACAATGAATATTTCTTTTTTAAGAACAGAGAAGAATACCATGAAAAGCCTCGATTTGAGGGCATAGTATCTGATGAGGAATTAATAATGCAAATTCAGAGGCAAATTGTGATTGATGTTGGTGTGTACAGAAAAATATCTCTTGATTAGAAACGGTTGAACCCATAGTCTGGGTAAGGAAGAGAAAAATGCCAAACTCCAAGCCTTCCATAGCAACAAGGGGCATGTGTTTCATCCACGAAAAACAAAATAGGAAGAAGGAGTTTACAAGAGGGTTGGTCTGTTGTACAAGATTGATACCTTTCAAAAATTTAATTTAGAAAGTAAATTCTAAATGTTAGAAAATTCAGAAAAAAATACGGTCATGTGCTTAAGAATTGAGAAATTTTTTTTTCTTTAGTCTTACGTCCATCACCTTAATGAAAAAGGAAAAGAGAAACTCAGAGTTTTGGTCACTGTATGACCGTGAATGACCAGAGATATAACATAGGTGAGAAAAATAAGATACTGTCTTAAATTTAGAACTGTGTTTCCAATTAGAATAGGGAAATACTCCAGTTTTTAAAGAGATCTTTGAGATATCATCTGGAATAATGGAGATATGCAATCCATCTAATTTCTGGTGCCTTATTGGTGTATTAGAAATGTACTCCATATAGGTTCTGCTGAAAGATTCAGGGTTCTCGTACCTATGCCCTGAATATCCACGAAATGAATGCATCTCACTGTTTTGACTATGACTGATGGCTTGGCATGTTTGCTATATACCTACAGTGAGGTTGTGTAAATTCTGGATACATTTTTATGTTACAGAAGTCTGAGAAAGTTTCCTCCGGAAAAGATGAATACAGGCTGAAATGTTGGGATTGCTCTGGCAATTTGGGTCAAAAAGCAAACTTTAGGAATGAAGAAACATCTTTGTATTTCTTTTAAAGAGTTTTAAGTACGGTAACATGTAATTAAGGTAAGCATGAATGAACTGTGGAAAAGAAAGCTTTTCTGTATGCAGAGAAAAGAGTTCTGGAACATTTTTTGTAGTAGCAGCACTGGAACCAATAGCCACCACCCATACATTTTGCCTGCTTTAAGTTAAAGCTTGACAACCTAGAAAGGTATTTGCATGACATGAATTAGAATGAGAAAACAAAAAGTTAAACTCAGAAAGTCTCTTCTAGTCTTGTAGTGTTGTGGGATTCTTTTGTTGTTGTTGTTTTCTTAAAAAAGATAAAGACTCATTGAAACTGTTCTAAAGGGATTTTAATGCCTTCTTAAAGTAACAGAATTTACATGAAACACCCTAAAGAAAATGATAGTTTATTTTTTCAGAAGTCATATTTATTTTCTGCATATTTATGTCCTGTTTTACGAATAGAAAACACTGAAGACTAGCTAGCAACTAGCATTTAGTAAGATTCAGGTAGCATCCTAAATTCACAGTATTTCATCTGTTTAAATTCACTTCCAGTGTATGACCATTTTCGATATTTTAATCCTCACCTGTTAGATTACAACAAAGCATTTCTATGAGCATAATCTAAGTAGCTGTAGCTTTCCCATAATTTAATATAATCTGGACTTTTTCAGGCTGTTAGATACAAAAATATATTGACTTCTTAATTATCAGTAAGACTTGTAAGAAATACCACCGAATTAATAAATATGGACATTTTTAGTAGGAGGGCATTCATTCTAAAAGTAATTCGCTTTTCATGGCAATAACTACACTGAAACAAGAGTCAGAATTTACTAAAAAAACCCATGCATCTTGTAAAATACTTTTTCTTCCAAAAATACCCACTTTCAAAATGCTTTAGAGTGTTTATAGTCTTGAGGTGATTGTCTCATAGGGCCTGAAAATAAAGTGAATTAGTCTAACAGCCCACTTATGAGATCATTATTATTGCAACCGTTTTTAAGGTCTGGCACATACTATGACCCAATAAGTCTCAGAGTCAAGATTAAGAGAGGGGGTTCTTTTCCACATTAAGAAAAGTCATGCTAATTTAGCATCCTGCAAAATAGTTTAGTCTAGATTTTTTTTTTTTTTTTCTGGGTGGGGAATATTTGGTTAGAGTTCTTTGAGTGAGTATTCAATCATGGTAATTGGGCTGGGCAGGTACAGCCTGTACTGTAACACTTCAGCCATACCTCTAGAAGCAAATAATTATAACTTTGTGTATTATTCTTTATGATATTTGTAGTTAAGAAACATAAATGCAATTTTATCAGCCTTAATAGCTTTAATAATTGTGTCCTAAAATGCATCCAGAGATAATACTGTATCAGCAGCTCTTAAGACTGATTTCCTAATCCTCTGGGGTTTTGGTAACATTGCCAAGATAAACTGAAATAGTAAAACCTGCCAATTGATTATAGGGGTTGGACTGTCAAGGTAAAATATTTATCTAATTTTGTTTGATTTATTGAATAGTTCTACTTTTTTCACCATAAGTGTAGTAAGTTCCTAGAAGTTCTTTTAGAAAGGTTTGAATACAGTCATGGCATCATCTTTAAAATAAATTCCAGTGTAATGAAAACCCACAAAATTATTTGATAATACTTTTATTATATGTAGAATCATTTAACTTTTTAAAGTGAAGGCTCTAAGTAATTTTAGTGATAGCAGAATTGGACCCCCTCTTGTAGTTAAGGTGAGATCTAATGTATCAGAGATGCTGTTGAACCACATCATTTACACAAAAATTGGTTCTCAATTAAACCTCTGCGAATGGCAAAGATTTTAGGAGGAACTCAGAAGCAGAATCCTATTTCAGAGAAGAATCCTTGTTATTTAAGACACTTTATTCCCCTGTAAAACTGTCAACAGAAATTCTAAAAGGATTTTGAAAACCTTTGTTTCACCCTGCAGAACATTTTATATTTTCCTTGTCTTTTCCTTGGTGATTACACATCATTAGCACAGAGCCTTCAGAATGGTGCCACAAAAATGGTGAATACATTATTCTTCCTCTTTTCATTCGGGGACATTTATTGTTGTGGTTTTCACTGCATTACATATAAACATTTTTAGTTTCATTATTATTAGTTTTAAATGTGTTTTACACGAGAAGGGTATCTTTTATAGAATCATAATTAGTCTGCTTTCTCTCTTAGAGAAAAAACAGTGAGAAACTGTTGTTTTTGAGAAATACTGGTCTAGACACTTGGCTAGACTAGCAGTCCATGATCAAAAAAGCCACTGGTTTTAAACTTAAAATGCATTAGATTTCATCCTCAGTATTGATCTCATTGTTAGGATGAAACTTCTATTTTCATTCTTCTTACTATTGTAGTTATGAAAGCTTTGTGTTAGAGATTTGGTTCTAGTTGTATTATTAACTGTACAAAATTTTAATGTGACTCAGATATCCAGAGAGTGTACAGTGCATTTGGGCACTACTAACGGAGTGCAAGGAGGGAAAAAGAACCGCAGAGAGCCACAGAGACATGCATCATTGACGTACCCATTCAAGTGGGTCTGAACAGCAGGCAGCTAGTTTATACTTGTACATCCCTGACTGTATTTCATGCCCAACTGTGTGAGCACAAGGAATAGGTATGTATTATTCACACTTTTAAGGGAATACCAAAATCCATTGGCTCAAGTTTTGAATATTGCTTGGTAAAGGAGAAGGAGATAGGATCTGTACAGAGCCGAAGATATCTGCTCTTTTATCATCCCTTCAGCTCTTGTAGTTCTTCTGAGGGTCCACAGGATCTAATTGTTCTCTTGCAGTTTGTGGAGTAAAAGACATGAAATTAAGCTGAAAGGATGATGTAGGTTTTCAAGCAACATATATCCAAGCTGGGGAGCACATCTCAGTATTCATATGTCAGTGTGCTTGTTCACTTTGGGGACTGAGTATTGATCCCTGTTAAAGGCAGCCCAGTAAGCTAAATGATAGTTTGGTGTAATTCATGCTTCTGTCATTTCAAGCAATATCCAGAAGCCAATACGGTTTTTTTCTGATGATGCACTTTTGGCCATTCAAGTGAACTTGACTTCCCTCCAAGAACAATCTTGTTTCACCAACAAACTTCACATTTCACAGATCATAGTCCAGTTGACTTCTCACAACTGATTTTAGTCATGCTTTGAAGACTGAACCCCCTAAAAATATCTGAACTTTTACAGTGCAACCTCCTAAGGAACAATTCTCTTTGTGGCACAATGCTGATATCAGGATGATGCAGTGTGCATTTTACTAGCCATAATTACTTTGCATGGTGGTGAAAAAATTGGATTAATATGATTAAGCCCAAGTAAAATAGTTGGGCCTTCAAGCAATTTCAAGCTACATAGCCACTTTCTAACACCATAGAGTAAATCAGGTGCTGAACGTGTGTCATGCTCTGAAAGCAATTAAAAAGGGGCCTTCAAAAAGAGAAAAGTAGTACCTCAGTTCTGTGGGAAGTTCCATGGCACTTCCGTGAGTTTGTATCTATGTTACATCTTTGACCATGCAGTGAAGCCCAGACCCTCAGATTCCTTGTCCTACATACAGGACTTCAGTGTGTCTCTGACCATAAGGAAAAGGGATCTTCCATTTAATGTCTTCAGTTCCCATTCAAATAACCCACAGTCAAAAGAAAGGAGAGAAAGGGTGCCTGCATTCCATAGAAGTGAGGGAAGCATTTAAAAAAGCCTTTAACACAATTCTTAAAGTAGGTTCCATTCTTTTGATGTGTCAGTCTATCATCTACCATTAAGTTGGTGAAAACAACCATGAAGCACAGTATCAAGGTAAGTTATAAACCTAAATTTAACTTTATCGTGGGCTACAGTCCACATATAATCTCATATAAAATACTGCTATGAAAATAGGCAAAATGAAATTCTGTTATTGACTGTCCTGTTCTGAAATAAGCTAAATTTCAGTTTTGTAGAAAGTTAAGTAAGGACTAAAAGAACCTGACAAAGAATGACTTGGTGGCAGAACACAGACTTAGCTTGAGAGATTACTCATTTCAATATGCAATTGAGGCTTTTTTGTTGTATTTCAGATACTTCGTGTGTTTCTGGGTATACTGTTTTCATAATTGCAATATTAGATATACATTTGAAAGCTAATTGTTCAGTATAAGTCTTCCATATGTTTGGTCTCACTGAGAGCAATTGTATCCCCTCTGATTTTCTTCTGGCTCTGACAAAAACAGCAATGAAATTGTACTAGGAGGTGGTGGTAATTAAAAAATATTTTGTGTTTCCTTTTTCCTAAGACCAATGTCTATGTTTCTACTCTGAGAGATCCAAGAGAGGCAAAAGTACTTTATACAGTTATGATAAAAGGGTTCACCTTAAGCGTAAGACATATATGAAAGATTAGGGTATGATCTTATTCCTAGGAGGCAATTTATGATTTACATCTCTTACATTGAGGCTAATTTTAGATAAAAGATTGTGCTAGTTTTTCTGCTGATCGGCTTTCCCTAGTGTAGTCATCCATCCCACGCTTCCTTTGATAAGAGTGTTTATCATTGTGAAAAAATATGAAGGGAACTGAAGACCTCATCAGGAAGAGTGGCTGATTTTATAGCTCTCATACCAAAGTGTGTGTACCAAACTCCACAGTGATTGCTTTCAAGAGTTTTCTGAGTTTTAAAACGATAGTACAGCTTTGCATTTGAAACGAGGATGTATGAACAAACTGATGTAGGTATCATGTTGTGTCATTTCATGTGCATACCAGGTTTTTTAATCTAACGTTAAAAGATTTGCAATATGTTGGGCATGTTATCCAGCTTCTACATGTAATTATATTGGTAGAATTATTTTAAAATACATTTGATGAGATTTTTGACTTTAGTATTTGTTCTTTAGCAGAATCCTGATTTCAGGTAATGTTTAACATCAGTAGGTGCTTTTCTTCCCAACCCGGGTATTATGGATGTACAAACATTGGTTTAATGTGCCCAAGCTGTTTAACTTTGATCTTTCTTATTTTCTTTTGTACGTTTTTGTGTGCCACATATGGTGTCTTGAGATATAAATACTAGTTGACATGTCTATCTGGTTGGGTAGGACTACAGCAAACAGTGAATGCTTGCATTTCCTTCTGCTACATCAGCACAGCGAGCTTCTGAATCATTTGACTCAACTTCAGGGATGTTTCTTAGTGTGCTTAAAACCATGCTCAGCAAAGGCTGATGCAGTATGTCATCCAGTCAACCTATGAAATAATGGTAAAATATGGACTTTGTTTTATTTCTTTCTAGCCTGGAGAAGCTAAATATTTAGTGGAAAAAAGGAATAGGAAGAAATTTCCCAGTCCAGAGTCCTGCTAAGTCACCTAGGAAGTACCAGAGATCTGTATCAAAATAAATGATTCCCAGGAGTTATGCAGCATGGCTTCTGCTTCACATTGTAGAAATGTCTCTTTTAGAAAATATTTTTTCATTTTTATTTGTTTTACAGCTAAATGATAGTTTACTATTAAATTAAATATACCTATTTTTAATGTTGAAAATTCTCAAAATCATTTGGTTAATTCTTTGTCCATTTTAATTTCTGATGGCAGCTTACAGTGGTCCTATGTGCTGTCCAGACTCATTGTCATTTGTCTCTGATGCAGTTCCCAGTTGCTGACAGTTAAGATCCCCACGTTTGTGCTGTTAGGCTAGAACTGGAAAAGCATTGTCAGCTCTCTTTGATGGGATAGCTTCAGGCAGATGCCATGCTCTTTTTCTGCACTGAAAGAATCATCTAACAGTCAAGTTATCTCTATTACAATATAACTTTAATATAAAAATTTTTACACTTTTTGATAGCCATCAGAGGAGCTGGTTTTCTATGTTACAGAACTCCTGCGACTGGGTGATGTTTCAGTGTCAGAATGGATGAGATTGTTCAAACCTGGCCTACCAGTTTATTTCTGGTTTGGTGCTAAGGATTGTAGATGTACCACAGTATTTGATGACAAATCTCAGGCCAAAAGGATATCCAGTTCTAAATACTTGTTCTGAAACACAGAAGAGTCTCATCTGCTTTTTGTAAAACCATCAGTTTAGAGGTTGTAGACAACATCCTCATTAGCAACACAGGCCTTGTAATGGGTTTTTTTTCCTGAGAAAGCTGTGGAAAGAAGAACATGGGTTGTATGTCTGTGCTGCTGATTATTCACTGAAAAAGAATTTAGCATTAGTATTAATACTTAGCATTTTGCATTTGGTATTATCCTTTGCGATCATTGCTGTATCAGGCATGTGTGATGTATTCAGTTATTTCCCACATGTGCTGCCTTTCCCTCATCTTTCTTTCAGTTTGAATGAGTTTAACAGTACAGAATGGGGCCTAATGACAGTAAAAACGCATAGGAATAGAGTCAATGTCTTAAATTACTCAATTATTTCTTGTTTGTATATCAAAAAGGAGCAGCATACATGTAGGAAGAATGTGTCGTTAGTGTGAACTGTCATTTTGAATTATCAGTCAACTGTGGTTTTGTTGTTCCTTTTATGCTGCTGGTACAAAACACAGAGTATTCTAAATAGTGGAAAGCACCGATTTTGCAAGAAAGTGAAATGGTGACCATTCAGTCCTGTTTTGCTAAGAGCATAAGGATTTCATTGGTACACTTTTATTGTGAGGGGTGGTGACTGCACATGTTTTTAACGTATTTCACAAGAGGTGTATCTAGTACAATAAACCGTAAAATATTAACTGTCTTTGTGCTGTTCATCTAGTAATGGAAACTAAATGCTCATTGTTATAGGAAACAGAGTAAATAAAACCAAAACAAAACAACCAAAAAAGGCAGTTTATCTTCTATATGTTATTGCTGATGAATATAAATTGTCCAACCAAAAATCTTTTTTCTGTGGCTCATGTAAATTCAAAACAAACATACAGAGGGAAAAAAATTTGATGAGAAGGGTTGGTGTGTTTATGTGACTCAGTGGCATATTCAGATTATGTGGTGTGTGATTTGTTCTGCAGCTGCTTCAAATTAAGAACAGGTGTAGATGGGAGACTATGCAAATATTCATATTAATGTAATTGTCAAATTGGTGTGTTTATCACTGTGCCTTTAAAGAGTAGACCATACTCTTATTTTACATGTAAATGAGCTTTATTCTTGAGAGCTACTATTGGATAATGAGGTTGTAAAGGAGAAATCTCCAGCATATGGTGAAACATTTCTAAAATGTGACATTTTCTTGTGTAGCAATTTATTTTATATATATTGTATAAACATATTGTAATCTGCTTTGTCTTCTTTAGAAAAATATATCCAGTTTTAAAAGGTGCGGTTTTAAAATCTAACTCAAAGAACTAATGAACTAATACTTATTTTTTTGTTTTTGTTTTTGTTTTTTTTTGACTTCACATAACCCTTTAGTAGGACAACTTTTTATCTCCTTCAACCATTTACTGTATATTTACAAACCTTGAGAAACTTTATGCCTCATTTACTTTAAATCTTTAAAAAGTATACATTGGGGAGAAAATGTGTTTAAAAAGGATTTTATTTTGCAAGACCAACAATCATAAACTGGGTCTTTGGGTTAAATATATATTTTCAAACATTATTTACCTCATGTTGCTAGTATGCATAGATGTATAAGTGATCCACTGAGTTTTGTGTTATTTTTAGATCAGAAAGATTTGGTATCAAAGGATGTCCAAAATTAAGAAATGATGGGAACTTTTTATTTTCTTGTAGTACAAACCTAGTTAACAAAAGTTACCCAGTATAAAAATCAAAGAGTAGTATGGATCTATATGTTAGTATATTTTCTTCCTTGTATCTTTTGCACCTGATGTTGATTAATAGTAATTTATATTCTGTTAAAAGAAAACACTAGGTACTTGGGTTTTGTATATGTCTGCATATACAAGACAATTTTATAGATGCTGTCAATGAGGTAGGTCACATATTTGAAACTGAGGTTTGTGCACTGTGTGGGATGCTTTGGGCTGGAAACCTGGGCTAAACAGTTGAGAAAATCCATGCTTCTCAGGAAGCAGAGGCTGAGGGCACTGGCTGGCAATAGCTGACTATTGGGGAAATGAGACTAGAACAAGGTCTTCTTGCTTTTCTGCTTCCTATGGCTGTGGCTCAGGTGAGGTTTCCTATTTATTTGCAAAAAGAAAATTCAGTTTTGATTTCTGGGTATATTTCGGCAAAAAAGCAAAAACAATAGTTATTAGGTTCAGTGCAGAACCCAGTGGCATCAAACTTCTTATTACTCATTATCATCAAAGCTCAACTGATAACTTACGAAAACAACCTAAAAGGTATGTGCAAGAGATTTAAAGAAAACAATTCCTAATTCATGAGAGGTATGTTTCTCTAAAGCATCCCTCAAGTAGGAGAACGACTTTATGTTTAAGAGGTGGCTTCATCCTTTAGCAAATTATTTAAAATTGCATGAATTTCCATGGTGCTTAACTGGTAACTGTTTGCTTCACAGCCTGTTTAGCTTCCTATGAAACCTTTCATTCAGTTATTAGAATGCTCTTAATGGAATACAAACTATTTGAGAAAGAAAAGATTTGCAGGAACTTCATTATGTATGGTGAAGATGGTAAAGCTTTTCTTTAGGGTTATCTTGGCTGTATCACTTTACAGTACAACTGTCAACCACATAAACCAGCAACCTCCTTTTCTAATCAATTTGAATTATATGCATCATTTCAGTAGGATGTTATTGTGGGGTTAATTATCTTTGCATTTAGAAAAGTTTTTACTTCCACTTGACTGCTCTTGCTGGAGATGTTTGCATACAGAAATGTCGTTGGTGCTATGAAATATGGGTACGTTCCAGTATCACTTAGAAGTCACCATAGTTATGCTTCTATCTCAGAAATAAAGATGAAACTTGGACATTTCTGCACAAAGACTGTGTGTATTGGAGAACTGTGAGATTCCATCACCCTTCTAGAGACTGCTTTAGAACAGTAGGAACCTGGCCCAAGCCATCTTGGCTCTATTAAAGTTCTCACAGAGTTCTATGGAAAGTCTTTTGAGGTTGGGAAAAAAAAGCCTGAAAACATGAGCAAATAATAACAAATAAAAAGACAAAAAAGTGCCTTCCAGAGACACTCATCACTAGTATCTTTTTAACACTTCTTATACTGCATAATTGAATCTTACTTTCAGGTTTGTTTTTTTTTTCTTCTATTATTGTGGACTAGTAATTATTTTTACATTACTTTGTTAATAGTATGGCTCTTCTGACCACAAGCTTCAGGAAATAATTAAGGGATTTTAACAGATGAGGTTTTAGTAATTCTTTTCGAGTTATTTGTGGAATAAGGGATTGTATCTGCTTCAATGCATTGGTCTTCTTCTACAAGATGTTTCAGAGGTGGATGGATTACAGCCCTATGCATGCCTTTGCACTCTAATTTTGTTGCCTAACTTTCTGTGAGCAAGCCTGAATAACCACCCTCTCTTCTGCTATTATTTGATGAGTTGATTTAGTTATTAAAATAGGGCAGGCAGAATACCTGCATATTTTTATCCCTGTTCAGCTCTATAAGGCAGCTGTGAACTAGACATTAAATATATTGATTTCAAATAAAGGGATTTTTTACCTTTAACTAAGTATTATTTAAAAAAAAATTGCAACCAGCAACTACTTTAGTAGTTATTATCTTTAGCATATACACACTTAAGGTAGCATTTGTATGTGGAATATCAGTAATTTCCTGGGCCACAGGAAAATCGTATAAGTAGGACTGGATCTGAGGGTATTTGCATCCCATTTATATCATTCTAGCTGCCTAAGTTAGGACCATTGCTGTTTACATGCACTGGTCATGGTGTTTGTTTTCTCTCAGAAGGAAATTTTGGGTCCAGGAAGGGATGACATTTTGCTTTTTGAGATTGACGTTAGCAAGAGATGGCGTAAGTTGAGGTGCGCAGATACTGGTAGTTGCCTCAACATCTGTATTATCATTGAATTAGTCTTGCTCACATGTGCAGAATTAAAGCAGTCACTGACTTGGAATCAGGATGAATCTGATGCTCAGCTAAGTCTGGCAAGGGCCCTTTCAGGTCTTTTACTCACCTTTGCAGTTGAAAATAGTCTGTCCACTCATGTAACCTATAAATACTACTAAACAGGTTCTCTGACGTTGCTAAGAATCACCTAGGAACACTAACACTTCTGGTTACTCTTGCACTTTTCTTGTAGCATATGATAGCTGTGGTCCTTGATGGAAATCTTATCAATAGTAGTAATGCCTTAGGAAATGTGAAATGGGCATTTCGGACCTTTGTGTAGCGTAGCTTCATGGACTAGGGAGCTAGACCCCACCACAGCATTGATCTAACAATCCTAAAGGGGAATTAAATTTTGAACACCTGAAAAATGAACTGTAAGCATATATAATTGCTTAAATTTAGAACAAAAGATGTAGTGTAAAGTCAGATAACTTATATACTTTTTATTGACAATTCACTATGCTATATAGAAGTCTGCTGATTATTCATATCTATAATACATATGAACAGATTTTATTTCTTTCTGGAATGACAGTGTGTGTTATCACCTTCTTTAGTATTTATTTTCTTTAGCAACTGAGAGAATAAGATGAAACATTTTGGTCGTGTGAGAGATGCTATTTTCATTCAGTTCAAGATTTTCTTATGCCTATATTCAGTTAAGATCTTAAGGTTTTGTCTTATTAAAGGATCACTATCTTGTAATCCTTTTATCTTCTTTGCATTGCAACTGTTTTTCAGTAAAGGAGAAAAAAAATATTAAGAGGAAAAAAAGCCATCTGTCTTTGCCAAAGCTCAGGCCACTGTCCCTCCATGCATTAGTCAGCAAAATTGGTTGTATAGCAAAAGACTGATTGTCCATCTTCTCTTTGATCAAAAGCTGAAGCTTTAAAGCAAGACATTTGAAAATGCTAATACAAATTAATGTGGTATGCAACTGTGCCTACAACTCAGTAGCTAAGCTGAACCATTGTTACCTCATAAAGAGTACACACTTCAAAGTTGTACACAGAGTCACAGATTTGTTCTTTAAAATGTACTTTCTCTTGAGAAAGCATGTTCCCTTATTCCTTTTCTTTCTCCTGTTCAGGAGTCTGATTTTAGGGCCAGACTTTCAGTTAAGTTGGGTACCCAGGACTCCATCAACATCAGTGTAAGCTGCAGCTGCTCAACACCTCTACAGATGAAACTGAGAAGTGTTTAGGAAACTTAATGGCTACAAATGAGGCTTAAAAAAGGGATTTTTTTCTTCAAAGACTTCATCAGATTTTGTTCATATTTATCAGGCATTATTTATCTTTTTATAGATACATAGGATGATAGGTTTTTTTTCTTTTTATTTTTTCCATTTATATTGTATACTCTGAATTAAATAACAGTTTTTGAGGAGGCTGGTGGATATTTTGCCAAATTGTTCTAAAATTATGTGGGGTGTTTTTATTTTAACCAAAGTTACAGCTGCAGAGCTGTAAAGCAGTCAGTTTTCCTTATTATGACTAGTTCTACAACTTGGACTGTTTTAAATTGCCTGCAATTAGCATATTTCAACCTTATTTTTAGGTTTAAATTGCAGTGTGAGAGTGTGCTCTCCTCTTAGCTAATTAGTGCTATCAAGGAACAGTAGGTTACCTCATTAGTACCATGTGCATTTAATTAAAGAAGAGAAAATTGGAGTTAACCTCATAGTTAATATTTTCACAGAGTGCTACAATGCTGACACCTTCAATTGGAGTCACACCCCTGTGTATCTAATTATTCACTGGTGCCATATAAGGTTAGCAAGGATACCACCATGCTGTTGACAAAATAATTTAGATAGAAGTCTGTTTGCTGGTTTCTGATATGAAATTCCAGTTAGAGCAGATTATTTTTATTTGAGTACATTGGGGTCGCAAAATATTTTTATCATCATCCTATCCTCTCTGTTATGTTCACACCCAAACCTAGGAAAGGCCCAGAGCACATGAGGCACTTAGGCAAGTGGTCTCTGATCCCCATCCATACCTTGCAGGAGTTGTAGCAATCTGGACATTTTATTTTGGCTACAAGTATTGCATAAACCAGTACAATTATATTGTACTCATGGAAATAATAATACACAAATGGGACCAGAGTACAGGTACCTGCCCTTTGTAAATGTGCTCAGAATTTCTTATGGCTTGCTTTGCTTTCCAATTTTCTTTTCCACCATGCTGCTTCACATACTTCTAAAGGGCATGATCTATCATGGAGAAAGGATCCTTCAGCTCTTTAGGTTTCAGTGGAGTTGAAGGTGCTTATTGTTTCTACTCCAGGCACTGCAATTTGTGTCTGTCTATCCACAGAATTTTTTTGATGTATGGCATAGTATGTATTTAAAAGAAGAAGAAAAGAGAAACTGTGGGTTTTTTTCTTAATGAATTTGTGATAGTAGTGGTTGGGCCTACAGTTTCCAGTCTGTAATTACATGAAGTAAATCGGAGTTCTTTGTTTCAGTTTTGTATTGGCAAGCTGTGCTGGATGCCCATAACTTGAATCTCTTACAACATCCATGTAGTGCTGATTTAACAAGCTCTTGAGATAGACTTAATTTTTAATATATGAATGTTCCCATTACTGGTGTAAAAAGGAGTTACGTTTGTCCTGGAATATTTTAACGGTTAAAGATCGTCACCTTTTTCACTTTGCTTGTCTAATATTGAATAGCTCAGCCCTCACAGAGCCACAGACTCACCAATTGGATTTATGTTCTGAATTTTGTTGTCCAGTGCTGCAAATATGACAAATAATTTTGAGCAAGCCATTCTGTGATTCAGTTTTCCTGTCTGTAAAATGGAAATGCCATTACTTCATGCATGAAGCTGATTTAACTGCAAGTAATTGTTTTTTGCACAATATTCGAGTACAAAACCACCTTTGCACAAGAGTATATCAGTGCCTGATCAACTTCGCGTGAAGTGCATTTAATTATTGCATCTGTGGGATTATAACTGAATCCTTGAAGGAGGGGTTTTTCAGAAATCTTCGTACTAAATCAAGTACTTTCTTCTCTGTTCTTTCAGATTATCTATCTCAAGTGCTTATATTGGCACATACATGGGTGCTTTAAATAGTCACTTCACAAGCTTACTTAATACCAACCACTTTGACATTTAGCACTGCTGTTCAAATGAAAATAATAGCTGACCTTTTTAAATTTGGGGGTTTTTTATTATTTTATAGTGAAGTAGAAAAGAGGCTCTTCAAACATTGGTACTTTACCATATTGGCTTTCCAAACTGATGATCCTCCAGGATCTATAGTAAGTTGAAAGGAATCCAGTGGCAGGGTGGAACGCTAAAGTTGGTCAGTTTGACAATTGTATGAATTTTCCATATGAAAATAAATGAACTCAGTATTCGCTTAGCTAACTTGTGGTTTATATATTGCTGCTAGAAAAATGTGGAATTATATGATAGATCAAATTATCTTTTTTTTTCCCTGTCTAAATATATATTTTTTTTTTTCATATGATACCCAAACTGTCAAGGTGCATTTGAAAATGCAGAAATTAAACAACTCTGTTTTATAGGACCTGCAAGGGAGAGTTCAGATTACAAAAAAAAAAATTAGAAATAAAAAAATAATGAGTTATCGGTTCTCCATTCGTGTTTCAAGAAAACTACGTGAAAACATGCCATCAATGTAAGTCATTAGCCTGACTTCAACCCCTACCTCTGTGTAATATGATGTGAAACAGGGACTAGTTTCATTTGTATTGCAGAGAAACTGCAGCTCAGATTACTGCCCCTGGTGATATCATAGTCATCTCTGAAAAAATCTCGTTCAGCTCTATGAAGAATAACCAGCTAATAAAGATGAGGTCTACATGGTGGATAAGCAATGAGTTGTGTTTGGTTTTGGTTTAGAACTTCAGAATCTCAGCATATCTGGTGGCTGGACCTCCTTATAAACATCCACACAAATGTGTGAAGCACAGATCAAACCAGGAATGAAATTTTATATACTCATTTCCAAAACCCGCATGAAAAAACATCTAAAGGAGAACTTTTATCTGGACAACTTGTCAGAGAATCCAAGTCATTATTTGTAGCGTCTTTGATGGACTGCTACCAGTTTGGTGTTCCCCAACTGTAAAAATATTTGGTAGAGTAAGGACTTCTATTGGTAAACCATTAAGTGATAAAGAGGTACTTCTAAAACCAAATTTTCTACATATATACTTCAATTACATGTATAATATTGCTATTAATTAAATATAGCTGCTACATTCTTTAAGTTTTTCTAGAATTGTATCTTTTTACCTTTTTAAGTCTCACTAATGAACTTAATAGTAAGGTTGCAGGTTGGTTTGGGTTTTTTTTGGGTTTTGGGGTGGTTTTTTTGTTTGGTTTGGTTTTAATTCCTATAGCTTCTTTTATTGAAGTTTATTTTTTGGTCGTGTGGTTTTTCCAGGGAATGTATTATTTATTTTACTGGACTTAGTCACTTTGGCCCACTTTGAACTGACAGAATATAAAGTAAACAAATCGTGTTTTTCTGAGGAAAGTGACCGATAAGCAGGGAGAAATATTTATAAATCAGTCAAAGTTCTTTATTGATGTATTCAAAAGATAAGAAAGAAGTATTCCAAGATAAAAACAACATGAGCACTCTGTTTATGTAAAATATCCTACATTATATGTCAGCTTGGGTGAGGAAAGTACGTTTAATACAATTGTAAAATTGTCACTCCTTGTTTTGTTCTGTCTCCCTGTTATAATTGCAGAGCTACGAATGTCTCTACCTCTTGAATTTTCTTTGCTGTATTAAGTTTCTTAAAAGGAAATTTATTTTTTTTAAATCACTCTCCACTTCTACAAAATTTAATTTACAACTGCATAAAGGAAATTACTGTAGTTTAGGCAGTCAAGCATTTCAACAGATCCCTAGAAATGTACAAAGGAAAGAATGATTATCAATCCTGAATTGTGGATTAAGAGGATCATACTACACAGAGTACTGTCTAAAAGTAGCAATTTAATAGAAAATGTGGATGTTCATGTGAAGAATGTCTCTGAGGTTAAAGATAGCATTTAAAACATGATTTTTTTCCCCCTTATTATTATTTGGTTGAAAGTTTGCCTAGAGATGCTTGTCTTGTGAATTTTTTTATTTAACATTATAGGCAGCTTCATTAGGAGTCTTAGAGACATTCTTTACGTGTTTTGGGTTTTTGTTATTTTTTGTAAAAGGGGAAATTCCATTAAAAAAGGAGAATTCTCATTTTGGACTGCAGAAAATTTATTAAAAATGTACACGAACTCCCATCAATGTCTATATTACAAAACACAAATAAGCTATAATTCAGGAAGTACCATTTACATGTATATAAAGGGAAGGTGTTAAAAATCACAAGGCAAGTGAGATTTCTGAGGTTCTAGAATACATTCTTCATACACAGTTCCTCATGCCTTTTTTCCCCATAAACTGGCCCTGCTTTTTGAGTCTTGTTGAGGGGAGAGTGTCTTCTTTGAAGTCTGCAACAGGAGGAGAGATACTTTTGAAAACTTAGTATGTGTGGTCTTGTCCTGTGAACTTGGGTAATACTTTTGCAGAAGACCCTCAAGCAAACCATTTAGTGGACAAAATCAGCACAGATTTTCTCTAATTCTGCCTTTTTAAGCCCATGGACAACCTAATCCATTATTTCAAATGTCAGCTCTGTGTTAGCTCACAATATATCCCAGGTAAGGAATATCACACTGTGCACAAGTTTTTTTCAACATTTCATTTTGTGTCAGTACAGTATTTGAGAACAGTTTCCCTGAACAGCCAGCTCAAGCATAGACTGCAACAACAGAAAATTCAATGGAGTGCTTTTCCAGAGGCGTTCTCCCTCCTGCTGCAAATGAAATCATCACTTGATGGCAAAGTGATTTCTTTTCTCTCAAATGCACTTTATTGTCAGCAATGTAATTTATATCAAGCAAGCAGTGAGTTTTATCCATTTATAGCATCTGAAGGTTATTTTTGTATCCAATATGAACTTTTTTTTCATGTTTTGGTCTTTTGTGTACAGCTACATTACTTCGATTTTTAGAACTTTACCTAAAAATATCTTTTGCTAAATTACAGCTATGTTTACTAGTTATTTAATAAATTTTTTTTTATTTTCAAACTGTGATCTATGGCTAAATATCTGATGCATTAGTTTGGGTTTTTTCCCTTCTTTTTAATTGTTGTGGAAACCAACAAATGAAATAATAGAAGCTGATTAAGGAGGAGCATTTGGCATGTTATTGATAGGTGATCTCTACAGAATACCTGACAATACATAGAATTCTATATTCTGTATAGAATATCTGAAGGGAGATATCTGAGGATGACCTGCTGCCTTTTCTCATATAAATTAAG
Source organism: Corvus brachyrhynchos (assembly GCF_000691975.1). Lineage (NCBI taxonomy): Eukaryota > Metazoa > Chordata > Aves > Passeriformes > Corvidae > Corvus > Corvus brachyrhynchos. Next base: position 1,800,613 of record NW_008237919.1, on the reverse strand, counting down.
GTTTTTTCTTCAGCTCACAATATCAGCTGTAAACAGGAATCCACATCCACATCTGTAAGCCTCTAAGCCTGTCTCCATCCTCGTGGGGTACAAACATGCTTTAGTGTTGTCAGTCACATAATGTGCATTGGTAAAACACAAGTACTGTCCAATAGATCATGGAAAGAGCAAATGGAACTTGGCTGTTCTAAAGTTTAAGTTTAATATTTCTGAAAAAATGAAGACATTTCGATATAATGATGGTTTTAATGAATATTACATTTAATCTGCTGTTGATCTCCGTAGCTTTTCTGGATGAAACTCAATCTTTTTTTTTTGCTTTGTTTTAATATAAATCAGTTGCTTATATGTAGTTTAAACTTACTGAATGTAATAATGTGTATCCTTTGCTCAGTTAATACTCAGTTTTGTGTTGACTTAAAAACATATTGCTGAGCAGGGTGATAGCTAAGGCAGTACACAGAGAAGATTGTGTTGAGCCACATGCCTCTTGTGAGCTTTGATGGGAGTTTACCCACTCTATCTCCATTTATTGTTTTGAAAGGGCTCCCCATGGAGTTAAGAAAGCAAAGTGATTTTAGAAAAATATAGGTTGGGAACAATATAAATTGTTATCTAAGGTGGCTTAGAATGCCAGCTAAAACACAGAAATGTCTTAATTACAAAATAAGAGGTGATTGTTACAATAAAACATCAAGGGTCTTATCATTTAGGTTCAAAACATAATGCTAAAGTAGTAAGATATGTAGTAAGATTAAACAAAAATAGTATTAATCAGAAGAAAAAAAGGTCTAAACACTAATGTATGTAGGATTTAGTTTTTTCCTTAGTTATTCCTTAGAATCTGTGAAGAAGCACAGATTCTTCAGTATCTGCATGACCCATATTAAGTCCCCTAAATGATACTGCTTCCTATATTTAGAAAACATAGAAGTAAGGCTTTATGGGTCTATGTTGATCCTTTGTTTCTGTCACTAGGCTTTAGCTCATTCTTGGAACACTTTAGAGCCATTTGAGTTTTCATTTACAATTTACCCTGAAATTAGCTCTGCATTCTGTACAATGCATTTTGCATTAACTCTTGTTTATGCTTAACACAGTAATGAATTTTACCATGGGATTGATTGAGTCTTGAGTTACTTATTGGTCAGTTTTTGTTTGTTGGGACCTATTTCCACCATTATTAGACAATTCTTAGTATTTCTGAGTACAATATAGCAGTCACAAATAAAAAGAAAAAAAGCCAAAAATCTAAAAAATATTACAGAATTTGTATTAATAGTGTTCCCACATTTTGTTTCAGCTGCATTAGAATAGCTTTGATGTAGTGCTAGGAAATAACAAGCAAATAAAGCTGGGTGATGTCTTAGAGCAGCTGTGTATATTTTCAATATCATCAGATGTCATTCGCAAAGCAATAAATACACATTGCCCTTAATTCTCCAAAAAAGAAGTGTAATTCAGTTCCTGTTTTTAACAGTTGCTGTGTTTCTTGACCACTAAGCAGAACACTAAGAATCTGTTTGGTAGGTGTTTAAATATGTGTTTACACAAAAGTGAGATTTGTTAGGCTGCGTCAAATACCTTGCCAGCTCCGTAATCCAAACACCATACATCAGTAACTGTTTTGGAGACATTTAAATAGTATTTCTCTCAGATGGTGCTGGTGAAACAGCTCTGTTCTGTGCTTGCAAATGGGAACTTTTAGCTTCAAGGATCACTGGCAACTTACTTCTGTTGTCTGCTGAGAAACTAACACTTCATACTGAGCAGTCGACTAGAAAAAAAGTTTGTCTTCTTTTATGCATAACCTGTTCACACGTTGCAAATGAAGGTGACTTTTAACAGCAAGTGTCCAAGGACAGATTCTTGGATATGGCAGGTTCTCTCACTTTTTATCGCTCAGTTTTTTGGCTGAGCTGGCAGTGCCATTAATAAATAGCAACAGATTTTGTGAATTATACCCTTCTGCTGGACTTCTTTTGTTTTTAGGAAAATTAAGTGATTTCTACTGTGATAAAGGAATTGCCACAAAAATCAGTATTAAAAAAAAATTATTTCATGATAAAAGCAGAAAAAATTGTTAAAAATTTCATAGTTGAAGCTGCTCCTTTCTTTGACTTCTTTTGCTCAGACATTTATTTCTTCGTCCTTTAGCCAGTTTGTGAGCTCAGTAAGTGTGCTGTTCTCAGTAATTGTAGGGAGCTTCTCCTCTCCCAGTTCCATCCTACACTTTCCTAGTTTTATTATTATCCTTCTAAATGTTTCTTTGCCATTTCTTCAGAGAAATGTTATTATAGCTGATACAAGAACTCTAATCATCATCTTTGTGATTTGCACTCCAGATACCATTTTCTCTATAAAAACACTAAACAAAAAGAAACAGAACTAAAACAAACAAACAACAAAAAAACCCCACAACCATACCAAACCAAAAAAACCACCCCCAAAAAACTAAACCTACAGACACACACACACACACACACACAACCAACCAAAAAACCCAAAGCCCATGCAGATACAACTCATCCCATCTTCCTCATGGAAGAAACCCGTGTATGCTTAGACATTAGCTTCAGGACCAACAGGAATAATCTTTCCAATTTCACGTATTTCTTCATCAGTCAATTCTATCAGCATGTTAGTTGTCTTAAGCTTGAAACATAGACATTTTTGGATTTGGGTATCTTTCGTATTCCTCTCATTCATACTAAGGTACAGCTTCGTAAGCTATGCACTGAGCTGAAACTCTCATACAGGTTCTCCACATTTCAGATTCCACAACTGGCCTCTTTTTAGCACGTGACAAATGTCATCTTGTCTCATTGCTCCCAGTGTTCTGCAAAGATTATTTTCCTAACAACTCTCTCTGCATCTTCCCCCAGTTCCCCCTCAAAGCATGAAATACAGGCAGTTTGTTTTCAGTTTTATAGTCCTTCACTGTCTGACTTCATGATACCCATTATTCTTCATAAAGTAGGAAAAAAAAGTGCCGTTAATTTTCTACTTTTTGATTTTCAGATAAGCCCTATTGTACTTTCTCCTGTGCTGTCTGTAATGACTGTGAAGTACCTCATTATCCTCCTCCAAGTCAGTCATTCAGACTTCTCCAGTCTATGTATAGAGAGCTTAGACACATATATTGCCTGCTATCATGACAGGTATTTCCTATCAGTCTGTCACTGTCATCTCTTGTCACACAGGACTATCATCTCCCTCAGTGTCTGTGCAATGCTGACAGCATAGTCCTGGTCAGCATCATGGGAGCCTTTGTGCACTTGCAGTGATTCCCATGTTACTGCTACTGCCACTGCTTCCAAGTCTTCCACCACCTGTGTGATTTACCATAAGCATTGAAGTTCTTCATTCCAAAAGGAAAAAATATGGCCTTGTAATTCATTTTCCTGCATTACTGATTTCAGCTACTTTTGGTAGTCTGCCCTTTCAGGGGGCAAATCATGCTCTTCTTCTGTGGCCTGAGTTTACTGAAATTGCAGACCACACACATTTCCATTGCATCTAATAAGACTCCAGTATTTTCAGTCTACAAGAAATATTTGTAAATGTCTGAAAAATAATGATTTTTTTTAAGGTGAGACCAAAAGAGATGATTCAAAGGACATTCAAAAAGCCATTGACACAGTCCATGCAGTCCTTCATGAGTGATTATTAAGAAAACTGAATAGTTCTGGGTGAAAGTTAAAGTTCCATCATAAGTTAGAAACAAGAGATGGAAGATGGAGTGTGAGTATATTGGAGTATATTGTCAATTTTCAGCATGGCAAAAGGTTAACATTTCTGTCTCCTCCTGACCTGTACATTAAATACCATTGTTTAATATATTTATTAATGAGCTAGAAAGTGGGCTGAAGGATATTGCATGTTTCAAAATTTAAAGATAACCAGAGAACTTATTTAGCCTTGTAAGGATTAGAGATGACTTTGAGGCATTTCAAAGTAAAGTGGAATAGTAAGTAAGCAAATGCCATAGTGGTAGGAGAAAGATGGTATTGTTTAATATGATACATAATGAAGGAATAATTTAACTGCTTACACTGGTGATGTAACTGTTTGCACCGGTTTTTCTAAGTAGAATCACGGTGTGGTAGAGGAAACAAGCTGTATCTTCTTATAACAAGCCCATCTTTTCTCAGTCTGCAGTAAAAGAAAAAATCCAAGACTTAAGAAAATTGACAAATGTCCAGACAAAAATATTATACTACCAGTTTTGCTTTGCTCTGTGATCTGTTTATGTTATGTGGAATTTGGGATGTTTCATTCTAATCTAAAAGTAGCTTTCAGTAACCTGAAGAAGGAGCTTTTTTTTTCTCCCTCTCTCCACTTTTTGTTATGCAGTCCAGCTTTTTTAGAAACACCTTGTGTCTTTAGGTAACTCCAAACAAAACTGCACTTAGAAAGCCACAGGGAAGTGTGGTTTCATATCTGTTCATATGTATCTGCATGAGAGTCTGCTCTATGTAATAGTTTTTGTCAGTGAGCTATTATTTCAAAACCAGGGTAATTTATTTTTTACATAAAATATATTCTAATTGCAAGTGTCATTTAGGTTGTTTCTAAAAAATATTAGCAGAAATTCTAATATTAATAATGCCAATAATAATTTCTTAGTTTAGGAGAAAAAAAAGAGATTGGATTTAATTTTTGTGGAATTTCTTTACGCGCTAAATCTTGAGCGGATAGAAAAAGGTTGTCATTTGAAAAAACTGATGGAGCTTTGGTTCCTCAAGACCATGATATCAGGTTATTTACCCAAATCAGTTACCCAAACTACACTAGAGCTGTCTTTGTACAGGTAAGTGAATTATCTTTTTAATATATGCATATGTATGCACATTCTCGTGAATTGTCTGTAGAGGCTTTTCATATTTAACTTACTTCTGTAGTGCCTATTTCTGTATTAATCTCAGTCTCTCAGTCCTTTTCTGTTGTAGTTTTATGACTCTAGACTTTATTGGAAGCAAATTATACCACAGCCTCTTCATTGTTCATATTCCTGGAGTGCTGTATTAGTTGCAGTCTCTCTGTAAATGCATAGCAAGCTCCTACTTTTTATGCCCTGAATCTCTTCTTGGAGCAAGTATGTTGGTGTCTTTGCACAATTCCTGCCATAAAGGTGATCCTCATTTTGTTGTCTAAATGAGAAGTATTTTACCTGAATTAAGAATTTCACCTGAGCTGTGCAACCTAGGAAAGCATGAGGCTTTGTATCAGACCCCTTTCACTCCAGTCTGTCTAAACTTGGACTAGATGTCTGAGAAAATTATTCATTTGTCCTATTTGCCACTGTAGTCATATCACAGGCATTCCAAATACTGTACCTATTCTTCTGGGTTTTTTTCTTTTTTTCTTCTGTATCCTGTCTTACTGTGACTACAGTAGCCTGTGTTTGTGCATAAACTGGATTTCTACTTGACAGAACATCTTCCATTCTTCTAAAGAATGTGTAAATCTCATCAGATTAATAGATAGGATAGGTCAGGACCCTAAAAGATGAGTGCCAGGATTTGTTGGATACAATCCATAGCAACCCCATTATGGTCCGATCAGGAGGGACATGAAGTATAAAGATTAAAACTAAAATCTCAAACTCCCTTGACACTGTCCTGTTTTTTAAGAAGGACACAGTATTGCCTTCTGTTTGCCATTAATAACCTGTTAAAGTATAGTCTTTGTCCTAAAACTTGGAGATTAAGTCTTACCAATACTTCTCCAACCATCTTCTTTCCTTGGACTTTCTTTCCTTTTTAGGATTTCATACTTTTTAAATGAGACACTTTCTTCTTTATAGAAAATGTATTTAGGTATGCTAATCTTGTCATAGACAAGTAAAGGGTAGACACTCTTTAAAGGACATGCCTTTGCAGTTCTGTAGATCCTTGGGCTAGAAGTTGTAACTAATCATACAGTTGTGTTTGTTGAGAAATAAGTGTGTGAGAAACTCATAAACTACCAACAGAATGAAGAATTTAGCAGATGTAAATACAGGCAGGTGCTAACACACAAAGACAGGATGTCTGGAAATTCACTACAAAATATTGATTATTCTCCAATTTCACTCATAAGTGAAATTCATTTTCACTTTTTACTTACAATTCAAGAAAATTCGTATTTTACTTACTGTGAGAAATTTCTTCTCTAAGTACACAACCAAAGAGTGCCAGTACCATTCTGTGAATCTGAACAACACCAGACTACAAGCTGAACGCACTGCCGTTTCTTTCTTTGTGGTGGATGGTGCACAGTGCACATTTGTCACCTTGTGTACTTTAGTAGGAAACCATGAAACTACAGACAGTTCACATTTAGAGTAGTGGGTCTTTTCTTGATGTGTTTGCCTATCATGAAATGCCAAGTACTTCAGGAAAAAAGCCATTTTTTTGCACTGAATAATTAAATGCAAAGAAGATGAAGATACAATAGGAAAGTGAAAAAAAAAATTTAGATTTTGAAATGACATACTGTCACTGTCTGATGTCAGCTGTTTTCAAAGCCTGTTAGATTGAGTAGTAATTCCAATTAATATATATAGTCCTTTAGAACTGAAAATATTCTTCAATTTGTCCAATTGACTAAATTTTCTCTATGAATCAGCAGACTGCTGGCTCCCTTGTTTCTGTTTCTCAGATATTCTGCCATATCTGCTTAACAAAGGAGGATGCGATGTCAGCTGCAGAAATATATTGGAAAATTGCTATATGTTTCTAACTAATAATTTCTTGCATTTGTAATTGCACAACAGCTATAGATGCTGGTAAGACCATTTTCTTTATTAAACAAGTCAGCAGCAATATATATTGACTTTTTACATATTTTTCATATAACTTCTGGGAAAAAACCACATGAAAAAGAAACTACTTATTTACAATTTTATTTATGATACTGTATTTTCATCAGCTTTTTCCAATGTCACTTGAGGACATTTTAATAATTTTGTTATGTGTTCCATTTTTGTTCTCTCTTGTGTTTTTGGATTTTTTTACCTCTGTTGGATTGATTTGAAAGTTGTCCACTTTTACAAGTAAATTTAAATAGGAAGAGCAGTGTAAAAAGAAATCCAGGAGTCACTCTATTTCTGGAAGGATGGGGGAGTGTCCTATACAGCATCTTTCACACTTCTGAGCAGTGTCCTCTTGACCTTCAGTTTGATGTTGAGACAGTCACCCTTTTCCAAGAACTGGTTGCTCAATCGTTTTACCGAATGGTCACATCTTTAGGAAATGAGAAACGTGCACAAGAAGGAACGACTTAGTGCTGACTTCAAAGCCTCTTGTGCTTTGCAAGTTCCTTTATGTTTGGAAAAGTTGAAGAAACAAATAATTTATGGAGGGCCTTGCATGTGACGGCTTTTAAAGAAAAAAGAGATTAGCCACAAATTCTCTGAATACCGTCACGGGTGGGGAAGTTTAGAGGCACTTAATGCACTGTTTACTCAAGCTATGACATGCAGGTAGCAGAAGCACCCTGGGGTTGAATGAGTTGTCTTCTCATGGCGATCGCAGCACTTCAGTCACTGTGCCTGTGTCCGGGGCCTTATTTTAGTGCTTTCACTAAAGCTTTCATTGTGGAAATATATGAGGTACAACTGAAAGTGTTTCAGGGTTCCACAGATGAGAAGGGGAAAGTGTTCCTTAAGCATGTTGCACAGGTGTGTGTCATCACTTGAGCTTCCTTGTAAGATAGGCCTAGAGTAAACTTTGTGAAGCTACAGCTGGTGATACATGCACCATGTCCTCTAACTGAAATGTGGTCTGTCTTTGCATATCTTTGTATCAGCTCAAAATTCAGGCCTCTAAGCACATCGTTTATGTCCAGAGGAGTATGAGCATAGGTGATACTGAGTCAGGTCCTAACATCCTGTGTTTTGAGTGCCCACTCCAGGTATGTTATGGAAGGTGGGCAGAGTGAGGTGGTAAGACAGAATAAAAAACTTGAGATCCTTCCCTTTTCCATTCTCACAGCAGTGTGAGGCTCAAGAACCCTTTGTATTCAATATCTTGAAATAGATGTTTAATCTATGGATTAATAAGTTTATGTTTTAAAACGTGCAGAGTTTGGGGTTTTTCCTTACTTGTTCCATCAAAATTAGTGCTTTGTTTCTATCTTGAGTGTGTTTAGGGCTTATTTCCAGGCATTCAATCTTGTTAAACTTCGAAGAAAATTAAAAGAGAACAATGTCAACATTCCTATCACAGAATCAGACTTCTCAGATCCAGCTAATGCTCTTTGACTGAGTTTCAGAAGCTGCAGATCAACTTCTTCAGCAGCTGAAACCTGGCAGATTTAAATGAGATTTATAACATTATTTAGTTACAGTGAAATCATTAAAGTTCTGTATCATAATTATGAATGATTTCACGTACCAGCAAATCTCTGCACAAAAGCATTCAGAACATGACCAGTATCTCCCTCTCGTTGCCTTCTCTCTCTCTCTCTCTCTCTCTCTCTTTCTCTCTCTCTCTCTCTCTCTTACTCGATTGGTTCTCCTATTTTCCTAGACAATTACCTAATGATGTTGGGAGTAAGGACATTATTTTCAGGATCTTGTTTGCCATTTAGCTTGACTCTTAGAGATGAAACATACACAAATTTCTCTTTCAAGAAAAATTTTGTTTCTGTAATTAGCTGGGAAATATCCTGATAAAAACTTTGTTTATATTTTACAGATATACCAAAATCCATAAATCCCTTTTCTCTGATCAATTTGCTGTAGAGTATTGAATTATAAAAAACTATAATAGCATATACAAGGCTTATATAAATCAGTATCACTAAGTATCACCAATGAAATGCTCAGAAATTGAAAGGTAAGATTTTCTTCCCTGCTCTGTTGAAGTTGTTTTTTCTGATGAGTAGACAAAGAATTATAATGCAGAGTTAAAACAGTTTGCCTCCTCCAAAAACTTGTCTGTAAAAGTAATAATTCAGATTTATTCGGTGCATTTTAATTCTCCATAGGAAAAAATTGAAGATGTTAAGGCTAATCAGTGCTGAGCTAATGGAGATCTGTTCGCAGTTTTATCCTGGAAATATTTTGAAGGCTGAAGTTTCTGCTGCCTTGGAAACTTAGCAAGAGGACTTTATTTCAGACACTGCTTACTAGGATCCAAACAAAAAATCACCTAACTTGATTCGTTCTGAGTAAAAAGAGAAAGGAAAAAAGAGCCTTCATTCAAGAATTAGTATTAGTACCATTTACTTCTCTGTGCACACTTTATGTTTAGATGCCATTTATAAATATCTTACTATCATTTGTTAAATTTTACGACGGTTTTTACCATGCCTGATGACTGTAACTCATGCATTAAACATGCACACGTATTTTAACAATATTTGCATCTTATAATATGCTTCCTAACGACTTGTCATAGACTCATCAGTTAAACATTTATTTTACAAATGCATTTTGTAATATGCTATGGTAATAAACTATAAAAAAGGTATCCCACCTTGTAATATTTTCAGATGGATGAATAATGCATTACAAATCCTACCTTCATTTAAAACATGACCTCTATTCTGATGAAATCTGATACATTGTCTGGATTTATGGTGATCACTGAGTTGTGTGAGATGCTGTCAATCTGCTTTCTGATTAATTTTCCTAGTTGATAAATTTGAATTAATCTGTAAATATTTACAAAATAATATGGTTGGGGTTTTTTTTCAGTTCTTTTATTTTTATCCACCTGATTAATTTAAACCAAATGTAGCAGCCCCCATCAAGCTAGGAGCTAATTTTCATTCAAATAATTTCTGGAAATTCAATTCAGTTCTGAAATTGATTATCAAAATCATGATTGTTCCTTTGCTGGCTGCCTGAGTTTGTCATATATATCTCTAAAGAGGCCTATGCTACTGTCACATCTAATCTAATGAGCTCTGTAAAGATGAAGGGTACCTAATATTGGAAAAATTTATAATAAGCTATTTCACAATAAAAACATGTTGTTATTATTTATTATTTTAAATTTCATCTACATCTGATTTTACATACTCTTGTAATTTATGGAACTTCATTCAAACCAAAGTTTTGCTTAAATGGCTATTGCCATCATAGTCAACCTGCTGTGTGACTTCCTGAAACATCATGCTGATTTTTTCAATGGTTTTTTTAATATGGGTTTTAGTACCTAAGATTCTCTGGCTGACTTCTCTCTGTGTGCATATGCCTGTGTAGATTGTAATATTTTTAATAGTTTTATTTCACCAGAGATTTTTTTCTTCAAAAGTGAAGCGGAAGAAGGGAATTTGAGGGTTGTTTGCTTGGTGGGTTTTTTTTAGACAGGCTATAGAATATTACAGGTATGTCCATACATCTGGTGATAGAACAAAATGATTGAGGAGTTCAGCAGTGTTCTGCATTAGTTACCCTCCCATATCTGAATAAAAACTGATGTATCTGGCAGTTTTACTTTTGCTGTTTGCCTGGAAATAGTTTTAGGGCATTGCATCTATGTGATGCTGTCTGAACGTGCAAAGTTAATACAGAGTAGTCTGGTTTTACATCTATTTAACATAAATACAAATGACTACTTCAGGTGCATACTAAGGAGAAGTCAACGTTAGATAATTGGTCTCTTGGAAGAGGGCTTTATTGCACCAGACAATAGAAGGTTACACCTTGTCTCTGCCTTTCACCTTAATAGTCCAGGCTCAAGGGCCTTTTGTCACCATTCATAGTCAAGGCACTTTTAGTCAACACATTGTTGTCAACACATAGTCAACACAGTTTTAAGAGACAAATTATGCAATCTGATTTAGACATCTAATTAGGATTTAATGAATTGTGCCACAGAAGTGCCTATTTTTCTCCTTTGATTACTTCAGATAGCTACTTCAGGTACAGATTATAGTGCAGACTTTTTGCATTTGGTAGAGTGGTATCACCCATTACCACTTCAATTTTTCTTTTTTTTTTTTTTTTGATTTCTTCTAAATAAATTACTGCTTATGAAATGAGGTGGGCTTATTGTCAATCGAATTTTACCTCTTCAAACTGAGCATTTTAGACCACACTATACATAGTCAAACACACTCAGGATTGTTTAAATTCTGTTATGGCAGTCTCAGTGCTCATGGAGAGAATAATTAATTCTGTTTCAGTTTGTTTGTTTGGGTTTTTTGGGTTTGTTTAGTGTTTATCATTAGGGAAAAGCAAACAACTAGTCCTAGTTGAGATACTGTGTTCAGGTGATGTGTCTTCTATCCTATAGCACCAAGGCTAGGAAATACTCATTCTACATGAGCTACATGAAACTTCAGACTAGTCATCTAAGTACTGAAATGGGCTTGATGAAGACAAAGTATTTAGTCTTCTGTCACAAATGCTTTAGTCATCACTTCTCCCATTCTTTGGGGGGAATTCAAACAAAATTTGCTGTCTTTTTCTATTAGAAATATAAAATGCAGCAGTCATTGTTTTGTTGGAAATTTTTGCCTGTTTTTTCCTGATGGTTGTTTTTCTTAGAATCATGTTGCATTCTTTACTTATCTTTGAAATTATGAGTTTGACTGTTTTGTTTAATAGGAGTATGGTGACTTCTCGAGTGAATTTTATAGCAATGCTTCTAATGTTTAACTGTTTCAGTGGATTTCCTAGCTTCAATTGCACACACTGTTTCTTTGAATACATCAAAATAATGTAGTATCTTGGTAGTTTCTTAGTTCTCAGCTGTTATACAATCTCATCTACTATAAGTCACATTATGGTTGCACAAGAAATGCAGTAAACATCTGTATTTTGTGAGGGGAACATCTTTTGTTAAGGTTTGCTCAGAAAGCACAGAGATTCCACACTTTGCTGTATTTCTTGTCAATTTCAATAAGAATTTGAAATTTCATGATCATTCTGTCATATTTCATCAATCAAATAAATAGATACGATATGTGCTTTTGTTATTACTTGACCGTTTCAGGATTTCTGTAGTTCAGATTCAATGCATTCTTTGTGTTCTTGGAATTCCTTTTGTTGATTTCAGTTATAGAAAAGCCTATGAGACATGCTATAGAAATTTGTTTTTGCACATTGCATATATCTTTTTATATGTGAACATCCACAAGTGTATATTTACATAGGCAGCTATCAAGTGCAGTCTTAGTACAGATAATAAACTGCAGGGTTGTTAATCATTCATGCACCCTTCTCAACTGAACTTTACTAGTCTCTTTCCTTCTATTACTACAAATCCCTGCTGTTAATACTAACAGAAATATTATTTTCTCTTTTTTTTTTTTTTTTTTTTTTTTTTTTTTTTTTTTTTTAGTTTTGCATATCAATTCTTCTTCCAAATGCATTATGATTTGTGGGCCAGGAGAGAGAATGTTTGATCCAAAATTAGTGACAATTTCCGTGTCTCGCCCCTTACTGAAGCCAACAATATGGGCTTTATATCATGGGTTAAGGGTAGATTCTAGCTGCCTAGTAGATCACACACTTGGTTTAAGTTGTGGGAGGTTAAGATGCAATAGATTTTTAAACTACTTAATATGCATACAAAAATATTTTAAAGTTATTGTGGTATTTCTAAGCTATAAAAGTTAGCAGACCTCCTCAGAGGTACATACTTTTAAAATTACCTTTATAGAAGGAAAAAAAAAGCTCTGTGGTGCGTTGTAATAACTTTTTGAAGATTTTAAAGCTAGCTTTTTTATATAAAATTCACATTTCCTATCTACATGGTGATGTGTTTTTGTATGAAGGTTCTAATCTAGTTTTGTTTGGGAGAATCTGCATAAATCATGTATGGTTTCTTCATACAAACTCACACCAATGAAACCATCATACTTTTCATATCATGTATGGTATATAACATACATACACACTTACAGTGAGGTAGAGGGTGATACTAAAAATCTCTTCCCTCTAGGCCTGAAAAATAATCAAAAAGTAGAAGACACTTTTTGTGCCTTGGGAAAAACAGATCAAGAAATTAAAACTCCAGTCATTACCAGTAACCTTAAAATGTATTTTAATGTGCTGCAGCTTCAGTTACCCTCAGCTGAAGCTTCTCTATTTTAGCTTACAGGGTCTTGTGACCTCAGCCCATAGCAGAGTTTCAACAGTAATAGCGACAGCCATCTTGGATAAATGTAAGTGAATTTTTTCCTCATTTCTATAGTTTCTCTCCCTCACATGCACTTTTGGAGTTTTGTTTTTCACTCAGGATCTAGACAGTATTCCTGAGAACACTTCTGCTCTGTGCCAAGTGGTATGATTGACACAAAGTACAAGTAAAGCAACTAAGTGGGATTTCTTGCCTTTTAAATGTCACAGTATCAGACTCATCCTGTGCTTTTGAAATGCCAGTATGATGGCCATGCAAACTTTATTTTATGTGCAGATAGCTCAGTGGTTGTTTTCATTATCAGCCAGGATTAATCTGCAAAAAGTGAAGCAGTACAAAAAGATTTTGGCCATATAATCTTATTTTAGTTAGTGCTAAGGATGAAATCTAGGAGAATTCAGAAAATATTTTTCTAAGGAAAGGTTTGCCTTCTTCAATGAGCTTTATCATTTCAGTTCTGCTTCATGCCAGATTGTGGTAATCCATTTCCAAACTTAGCTCTGCATTCACTAACTGTTGTATAAATCTGGGGCTGGAGCTGGAGCTGAGGCTGGAGCTGGGAAAAGCTACACATTATACATACTGCCTGTGTAACAACTTCCAGAAGTCTAAGTTAAGGAATTAAGGACATCTAACCACTTTTGATTTCTGAAGAATACCAAATACAGCGGTCATACTTTTTTCAATAGTTATCGTGTTGTAATGATGAGACAAACAGAAGAAAATAGAAATAGATAACTCATTCAGAAAATTCTGCCCTGTATCCTGATAGCCTGAAGAAGCTGGCATTTGGTAGAAACTTAGAAAAGATAGCTGGATTTAAACATTCTTTGGTATTTAGTCGTGAGTTGGCCTTTGTCTGAATTCACTGTCTCTGAATGAACTAGCATCCTTGGTCTGTTAAATCACTGTGCCAACCCTCCATCTTCTATTTGCTCATACATCTAAATATATATGTAACATCATACCTAAAATTCCAAGGTTTTATTTACATGTAAATGGTTGCATTGTAGCCCTGTAGCTACAGTAGTACCTTCTTAATGACCTCAGCTAGCTAAGCACTTGATTGTTCAAATGCAGCCTGTTCTCTTCACGTGGGTTCATAGATGTGTCTGTTCATGAACTGTATGAAATGAAAAGCTGCACCTATGGAGCAGTTAAGGCTAAAACCAGCAGAAGTGGAACTGCCTCCATCCGTCCATCTTACAAACATGACCTTCAAAGACTGATACTGGGCTGCCTTGGTGTTTTACCTGCAAACCTGTAGTCAGCTTAAAAAGTCATTAGAATTCAGATCTTCTAGCAAGTATGTGGTTATGTTAATATCTCTGTAATAGATGTGAGACCAAATCATATATAGCAGAGCCTGGAAGCTGTGAGAGAAGAAGTACTTGTACTGAAACCAGTTTATTATCTTGAATTCTTGAATTGTCTTAAACTTTAGTGTGCCATGTAGGTGGAACTGAGCATCTGCACACAGAAATCAAATAATAAAAGAAATATCATGCCTAGAATCTATTCTTTTTGACTTAAACTATATGAATGAGAAAAAAAAGGTGTAAAAAATGTTGACTTGGCTACCAGTTCTAAGGAGGAATATACTGAATCATGAAGAATAATTCCCAAAATTTCTCTGAGGAAACAGTGCAAACCCTGAGGACCAATGTCCTCAAAGGTAAAGTCGTTTCATAATAATTACCATAAATATTAATTCAATTTCAAAAGAAGAGAGGGTGTTCTTACATTTGGCATTGTAAAGCTGAGTTAATGCAAGAGCTTTGCAACCACTATCAACAGAAAGTATGTATAGATTTTGAATGTGTTTGAGGATAAAATAAAAGCTCTATTTGTGAGGAATTTCACAAAATCAGCACTCTAATGATAGCAGTTTAAAACTCAGTCTTAGCTACATGCTTATCAAATGCCAGTTATTTTGTTGGAGCCATGTATGCCTACATAAATTCATTGCCACTACAAGCTCAGTCCTGTATTTGTTATCTTTTTGACACCATAGTTTGTGTGACACCTCTGTCCCATTAAGTGATGTGATCCTTACATACAGGAATGATCCCCTGCTTTGATAACTGTCTCTGTCTTGTAACAGCATCAAGATTATTGAATTAATAGAATGATAATGTGATTCCATAGATCTTGTTAAAACAGTATTCCTTTCATAATGGGTAGTTAGAGTGTGGTTTATTTCCTATTTTTATTATTTATGTAGCTCTTCCAGTTGTCTCTGAACAGGGGATACAGATAAAAGTTAAAAGAATGTGTTTATGTATTTCAAACTTCGGGGTTTTTTGCTAGAATATGTAGCATGTTTAGCATTTGGTGTGTATATAAATAATGTGTAAATTATGCATATATAAATAAACATATGTTTAACTGCTATATTGGGGCTTAGATATAGCTCATAATTTAACACTTCAATGTGTTATGTGAGGACTTTAAAATACAGTAGAAATAATTTTGTGAAAATTATGTTACGGAAAGTGTGGTGGAGCATACTGGGAAGTTACACAATATGAAAAAGCTTGCTATAAAAAGGTTTAAGATATTAAAAAGCCAGATGTTCACAAATCCAGCCTGCTAATCCTTTTGGCCCAGCAGATATAACATTATGTACTTCATATGTAATACTAACTTCTAGGAATTTCAGTGTCTTTTCTATGTCACACTATCATGCTTCCAAAAGTCTCCCCTAGCACAAGAGGCATTTGTGCTCCATAGTAAAAAATCTGAGAATTTTGTAGAGATACTGTAGGAGCAAAGGTACCCACAGTGCTGCAGTCATAAATATTTTGTTACATTATTCTTGTGGTTCTTCATAATTGTCTTTACATCCTCAACGTATAAAAGGCAAAAAATTGTTAGACTAAAGAACTAAATCCATTCCCACAGTATATGTTACTGCAAATACAGATTTTATTCAGCCTGCAGTCTCCTTCCTTTTAATGTTCCATGGACCCTGAAGTCTAGATGGTTGGAGTAAATTGAGGGTTGTGCAGATGATTTTTTTCAAAGATCTGTGTCCTCCAACCAGATGAACCCACGCATTGTGCTGTTACCTACAAAGTAACAGGGAGAATATAACTGAGAAAATGTTCATTTCTCAGTGCCTTTGCATCCTAAATTGGAAGATTTGGTTTGACATTATGCAGCAGTTTGCGCTGCGGTTTTCTTCAAAATTCATTCATTTAAGAAATTGTTTTAGGACATCTCACATTGGGCAACATTTAGCAGGAGTGTGGTTTTTGCCACTTGAATGAGTTTGCTGTTCAGAAATTCCCAGTAACCACTGGATTATCACTACTGACTACAAACAGATAGACAGATAGATGTGTATATATACTTTTTCAAAGCAGCCCCTAAAGCTTTGCTCCTTCCCAAAGAAAAGGTAAATAGTCAGCTTAAACCTCTTCAGCAACTCTATAAACAAGATGCCAACAGCATGTCCTCTTTTCTGTTACCTCTTCTTTGTTCTCCTTCCATGTGTAAATCCTGCTCTTTGTGTTTGTTGCCACTATTTGATATTTATATAGGGTTCATAAAGTATGTAGAGAAAATAAAAATATCCAACCTAACTAGTATCCTTAACTGGTCTTTCAATTGAGCCAACCATTCTACTTTTCTTCTCCTTAAATATTTTTTTCTAGCTGTTGTTATGACTTGTAACAGAGTCTGAATGCCCATAATTTATAAAACTCTTCAGAGAACATAAGCTTGAGTTATCTTTACCAGATTGACAAAATTATATATTTTTGCCCTCAGGAGGGTTTTGCCATGGCTGCGAATAGTAAGTATTCCACTGAAAAAGGCAAAAGTGTAGTGAAAATTGTGAAATCTTTCACAATTTTAGTGTATCAGTGTCAGTAGGGATAAAACAGATCCAGCATTGAACATTTCATTACAGATTCATTAAGTGTTCCATTTATAACTTTTTTTATTGTGACTTTTCAGTACTAAAATATTCTGAAATTTATTATAGTAATTTTGTGTCAAAAAAGATGATTTTGAAGAAGTTGAAACATTCCTAAATTTTCAAAACAACATTGTTAGTATTATTTTTTCAAGGTTCCATAATGTCGGGTTCATCTCAAAGCAAAACTTTTGCTTTGGAATTTCCTTCACCAATATTCTTGTAAGAACATATTGGAAAAAATTATTTTAAGGGAAAAAAAGACCTGAATTGTTTCTAAGCGATACTTTTAACCCTTCAGAATTGCTTGTGAATCACAGAAGTTGCTTTTCATGCTATTGACTAATGCTCATGTTTTATAGATCAGAACTGGATTGTTTTTCTGCCTATTTGGGCAAGAGCAGAACTTTGCTATAGGACTTACAAACCTAAGTTATATTTTGGTCTTGTTTTATGAAACACTAGTTTTGAACTTCCTTGAACTTCTGGGTGGAAAATACTTTTTCAGTTATCACTTCAATTTAAAGACAGGTCTCAGTCTCTTCTTACAGACTTGAAGAGCTGTGGAAGCTCTGGTAAAATGTAGAAGGCGGCACATGATCTTTTCATTAGGAGTAATGTAAACACTGTATATACATGAACTGTAGTAATGTCTTTTGTCAAGGAAAATATTCTGGGTCATGCAGTATTTAAATGAATATGTCTGAGTTTTGGTAAGCCTAGCTCTCAAAACAACCCTCATTTCTGAGGGAGGTTCTAGGGGCAGTTGTTACTGTCAAACTTGTAACTGAGTTTAGATCACTGATGATTTCAGAGATGGGTCAGGTGTTTGTGTACAACTGTGCATTTTCTTATGTTTGTAAGATACAGTCCAGTGTAAAAAAAATACTGATAAATTTTAATTGTTATGGCAAGAATTCAGTAAGAGAGTAGTAGTGGAAAGCATGTTTTAGCCATTCCATTCCAAAATACATAATTTGTCTGTAAATGGCATTATTTTTTTATCATTAATTATATCTTTGCAAAACATTTGCATTTTTTTATACTTGTATGTACATGTCCACAGGTAATAATTGGCTTTTATTGATGCAGAGGAGGTTTGTGTTAAATGTCCAATAATTTTGGGAAAGCAAAGTAAGAAAGTGCTGGAATAGGAGGTGTTGTGGAATTCCCTTTGCTTAGATTTTGTTTAAGTATTTTAGACAAATGTTTGTCAGAAATAAAACCATTTATTCTGCTTTTGAAGAGAAGGATGGGGTAGCTCACTTGCCAAGATATCTTTTTGTTCTGCAATTTGCGTAACAATTTTTTGTTAAGAAATACTTTTATTTCAGTTAATTTCTTTTAATTAAAATTCAAATTAGATTGCTGTTCAATGCTTATAACTGTTATGCCTATATGTATATTTAATGAACATCAGTTTGTGAGGTTTTGTTATGAGTAATCCAAATAGTATAACAGAGAAGTTACATCTGTTTTTCTTAGACTGTATCTGAATGCCATTAAATTAATCGCTGAGTAGTTTCTAAAACTAAATAAAAGTGAAAGGTGTAAATAGAAGTTTGTACAGAAAATATTTTTAACAAAAGTCTGTGTCTCAGATGTTGCAAAAGGTTCTATACTTATCTCAAATTTACACTATGATGTAAGTAATACTGAATTTTCATAGACTCAAAGCTTTGTGTTAAACTGATTTTATGCCTAGAGAGACAAAACCAAATTTTTTTGAATCTATAATTTTCAAGTAAAGTGTGTTCAGAGAGCCTTGGAAAGTACTGCTTTATTAAATACTAGGCACTTGCATGAAAAAAGTGTTGAAAAGATTTAAAAGGAATACGGACTTAAAAACTTACTGCTTTTAAAACGAAGGGAGAGGTGTTTCCACCCACTTCATGTTGGGGCACTGGTTGCTCTCTGAGTTACAGGGAGTAAGGGAGTCGAATTCCTCCCCTGTCAGCCTGAAAGCAGGGAGCAGAACCAGCTGTCAGGGTGCTCCTGCAGCTGGGGGAGCCGCTGGCACTCGCCAGCCCGGTGCATAGGGTGTTGGTATTGATCCAAAGCACAATAGTTGAGAGAAAAGACTGAGTTTCTGGAGCCTGCTGGTTAGCCATCAGTTGTGATAAGTGAGTTGCTTCAGTGCAGGTCCCAGCTGTGGTTTCAGGCCCTGCCCAGTTTCTCCCCATTCACTGGGGAAAGGGGAGGTGGGACATGGCCCTGGCCATTGCAGCCTTTAAATGAAATGAAATAAACCCCACTTCTATTTCTTTTCAAAGGAGTCAACATTTTCAGTGTAAGAAGTGTCAAAATATTTTCTTTTTTCTTATTTGCTTGCCAGAAGTTTGTTTTTTTCTGTTCCTAGCAATATGCATTTTATGTGGTTTACATTAATTCAAACTTAGGCTGTTGTTTCATACAGTATTTAGTTTGAAATGTGCTGCTACTATTTTTGACTGAAAGGAGTTGTGCATTCAAAACGTTTTCCCTTGTAGGCTTATTAAAGCTCTTCAGTTCCCTATAAATGTTGCATCATAAGAACTTTAAAAATATGCATTCTCTTTAGTAGTCCTGGATATGCTATATATGTTTTTTTCTGACAAGCAGCATCCAATATATGGTAAATCACAGTTCTGATCATCTTTTGAAAAGATAAATAATACTTTTATAAACATATAGTGACATCCTTAATAAAAATGCATTATTTAAGAGATATCAAAAAATATTTTAAGGTAGGTTAATGAAGATATGTTCAAACAGTGAAATAATCAAAGTATTATCAGTATACAAGACTGAAGAAAATACGTTGCTAGGTGCTGTACAATGTTTATGATTCCTCCTGAGAATGAGTTACCTCAAATGAAGGTGCTCTGCCAGTTTTATTTAAAGATCCGTACTTAAAAATTACTAATTTTATAGCATGTATTTTCTGTTTATGTGCCTGTCAGTTTTAAACAGCCTTTTATATGCAAATGCACGATGACAGTTCTATATTCTGTGTCATTTCGTCACTAGAGTTTTTCAAGCTATTGGAATAATCCCTTAGCAGGTATTTATAGAATTTTTACTGTTATTTTGACAAATCAGACATTGTTATTAAAGTGATAAAAGAAAGTATTTCTAATACTTTTTGCATTAGAAGTGCTAAACTTTTTAAGAAAAATTATGTATGTTTCCTAGTTCTATTTTAGTAAACCTTTTAGAGAAATTGTGTCTTTCTAGTTCCATTTTTTATGCTAAGGAAAATCTGTTCTTGGAACTTGTTTCTAAACAGGTGGATCACTAAAGATCCATCCTTATTGCTCTTTCAGTCATTTCATTGTAAGTGACTATAGCTAGCTGTGTGTTCCATCAAGTTAGCTCATGAATATCATATGCTTTACCAGTGCTGTATGTGACTCCCCTTAGAGACAGATTGTTTGCCTGTAATTATCAAAGCAAACAAACACTGGTTTGTTACCTGTAATATTTGTGGTTTGGAAAACTTGTTGCCTTTTCATGGGTGATATACTCTAAAGGTAACAAGCTTGGAGGATTTCAGCTGTATTGTCCATTTCAGTACATGCCTAAGCAGTGTCTAAACATAGAATGGTTTGGGTTTGAAGGGACCTTAAAGATCATCTGGTTCCAACCCCCGTGCCATGGGCAGGGACACCTTCCACTAGACCGGGTTGCTCAAAGCCCCATGCAATCTAACCTTTAACACTTCCAAGGCTGGGGCATGCACAACCTCTCTGGACAACCTGTTCCAGTGCCTCACCACCTCAAAGTTAAGAGTTTCTTCCTAGATCGAAAACTCCCATCTTTCAGTTTAAAGATGTTTTATCACTACCTGAAAAGAGCACTGTAATTTCTAACAAAACCTTTAAATTTGCTTCATCCCGACGTAGCACTTCATATTTTGATAGTAAAACTGTAGATTATGAACAAATTGAAAAACAAAATAAAGTATTTCCATAGTCTTGAAAAAAACCCCAAAACATTGGCAGGTGACATAGAAAGTCAGTGAAAGGACAGAGACGCTCGCCTGTGTCTAATGAAGGAGGTGACATTTCAGTAAATGGAAGGTACTTAAATATATGCTGTGTGTTGGCAGTCTCCCAAGACTGCTGATGGAAGTGTTTCTGGGGGAAGGAGCAGTGTATTGAAGAAACTGCTGCTTTGAGCTGTGTTGTGAGAGTGGGACTGGGGACTGGCTAAATGTCTGGTGGGAGGCACCAGGATAGCAGAAACTTTCAAACTATACCAGCTGCTGAAGCCATGGACAGCTTTCAGGTCTCTCCTTGACAGATACTGTGAAGCTGTATTTACCCCAGTTTATCTGCAGTTTTTTCTGTATTCTGTTCTGGCTATCTATGTGTTATTTGAATTAGTGGTGTAAATCTTCTGTTGCTTGAGAGCAACACATGACACACAGGATGGGTTTTCTGCCACTATCATCCTGGAACCCTGTGGCTTTTCAAATGAACTGTCAAAAAGTCCAGATTAATCTTGCCTAACCTAGGGCATTTAACTTTAGGTAGCCTTGTTAGAAGAAAAGTCAGTCTAACCTGTGTCTGCAGTAGAAGACAGACACAGACGTAGACAATGCTGGTTTTGCAAGGATGGGACTAGTCAATGGATTTGCACATTGTCTTCTGTTTCCTCTAGAAAGTGCCTAGGGCAAGCAGACATATCAGTAAGATCCTTAAAAAGGTATTCTACAGACCCGGCCCAAGTCACTGGTACATAAGATACTATGAAATTATCAGTGTTAGTATTCTAATGAGGTCCCTGTCAGGCTCAGGTATCTAACAGATTGCTTCATGATGTGATACCTTTGTGTATTCATCTGAGACAAAGAGAGGGAGCTTCTCCTGTGATAAACTTGTCTGTTACAGTTTATGTTTTCCATTGGATTTCGTTTCAGTCCATCAGTACTTCTGATTTCTATAAGCATTTTTCTCTAATAAAGACACTTAGAAAATTTCCTGATTGAAGTTGACCAAAATACTGAGTTTTTATTCTGTTATTCACTTACTATATTAATTATTTCTGAAAAGACTTAAAAGTATTCATGCTAATAACCATGTCATTGCACACCAGGGCAGATCTGACCACAGTCCTGAAACACAGCATTTGATATACAAATAGGTGTGTTCGTATGACCAAACAGCAAGACAGGCAGCAAAACAAAATCAGAAGTGTCTACTCTGTATATGCACATGGCTGTTTTTTCTATAAAACAGAAAAATTTGAAACCCTCATTCATATACCGCATCACAAGACCATGAAATGCTGCAGTGGTTTCTCGTTGGCTAGAACGTTAAAACACACCTTCGCATTATGCACCCAGAAGACACATGAACAATAAATACTGTCAAATTATTCTAAACTGCACTGCACTGTTTTAAAAGTTTTAATTAATGAAAGGCTCTTTTCAAATTGCTATAGAAGGGTCTCTTATAGAAAGGTTTGTGTAAATGTGAAAAAATACACAGCAGTTCCCTGGCCTGATGAGTGGTTTCTTGCCCTAGTTCTGGCATCTCTTGACAGTGTCAGTCACTGTTTCAGTTTTCTTCTGCTGTTTTAGTCTGTGGCTGTTCAGTGGGGAACACTAATGGTAATGGTTATAAATGAGTCAGTGACTGCATCCTTATTCTCTTTACAGCCACCTTTACCCATTCACTGTCTCACTGTACACAAAATTATTTTCTTACAAGAGCTCAAAAGCAGCTTGCTTCATCTGCTTCAAGAAGCAGATAGTTGGGCTACAGACCTGCATTTCATGATTGCTGGTATGGCCTCCTTTTATCACAAACTGATCAAAAGAGCCTAAAAGTGGACAGATAAGGGATTTTATTCAACCACCAGACAGGGAAATAGGTGAATTGGATTAATCTCAACACTTTTTGAAAGCCTGAGAATTGTCCACATGTCAGCTACTCTTTGGGCCAAATGATAGTTTTTATTGCTTAAATTTGACTGAGATCCATCCATTTTACCCTGAGGTCGGAGCAACTAACACTAGTTAATCCCTATGCACTCCTGATGAATGTACATAAAGCTTCAGAGTACTTGTCAGCCTTGACAGGGTAAATGGGGAACTATCCTATTAAAGGCTACTTTGGCTGAGATCAAAAAATATTTATTTTATCTCTGTCTAAATAATATACATAACATATGGTACTGATATGCTTGGATATTCTTTTTTCAATCTTCTACACCTGCAGCATGCGCCTTTGCCAAGATTCGAAGGAGAGGGGACAGGATTTGGAATGGAAATCTTGGATGTGTTGGGTGTGTCCTGGGCAAGGTGGCAGTGATACCCAAATCACTGTGATCCAGGTGGTGTTACCTTTCTAGCTGAAACAGTCCTAAACTGGGGTTTCTACATCTTATGTGCGAGGGTTACAAGAAGGAGTAGCTCTGTAACCCACATGCTGGCCACAGTTTATGCCTATTGTGTGTTTATGTCTGCTGACGATAGAAATTTCTGTCTGCCATTTGTACCCATATAAAGTTATTTTTATTTTGCTGGTGGTGATAGCTATATGTTGTTGCTTGAGAAATGGGGAGGGGGGGAGGGAAAGGAGTAAATGTTTAGACTAGGAAAAATATGTTTTCAAATGTTCATTTTTAATAAATATTGTCTTAATATCTAATTTATCCCAAGATTAGGCACAGAACATGCTAAGGTGCACATTTAGGCATATAGCAGCGTAGACAGATTTTACATGGGCATGCACAGCAACTGCAGAAAGCCCTGGCTTCTCCCGGTGATGGGGAACCAGGTTTTGTAAGCATAGTGCAAGGGAAAATTGCACTGTCTTTCCCAGAACTTTAAGCTCAGGGAAAAGGGGCAAAAGATTAAGGCATAAGAGTGCCTCAATTCACAGAAAAGCATCAACCTAGACAGATGTGAATGTCTGAAAATGATACATAGATCCTTTAGTCAGACTCTGGCTTGGGGATTGTGTAGCTTTGAAAATCATATTGCATAGATCCTGGTCATGCATGTTCTAATATTAGCAATCTCCATATTTCCAAAATAGACCCTTATTTATTCTCCTGTTTTTGCAGCAGGTATAATGCTTCATTTTAGTTCCCTGGCTAGTTGGTGAAAAGAGGGGAACACATTTCAAGTCAATATTTCAAATATTCAAGATGTAGTTGAACTCAATTATTTTCTGATGGTATGTGGGTTTGTGTTTACTGTTTAAAGACTTTTTTTTGGGAAAGTGGAGTTGCCACTGTTTTATATCTACATTCTTTCACACTCTTGAGCTTTAAGCTGGAAAATGGCAAAAGAGTTGTTCTGGTGAGCTGGGAAAGACATTTCTCTTGGCTAGTCTTTACTTCCTCTTAAAGCAGAAACTCTTAGAGGGGATTGGAGCAGTTGTGCACTTTGTGAAGATCTGGAAATACAGATGAGAGCCTTCAGCCTATGCATATTTTACAACATAAACAGAATGCAAATGCAGAAAATTTTAGGGAGGTGGTAATTGAGTTTCTTGGGATGGAGTTTGATTTGGCCACGTGGAGAAGGCGTATTTCAATTTGTTTGGATGCATTTTCTTGGAAAATTAGAGTATCAAATTAAATTACTTTAAAATACAATGTGCTATTGGAGTTCCTTTAAACTAGTAGAAACCTAAGTCACCCAAGGTCAACAGTGAGCTGAAATTTTCTAAGCCTGTCTTGTGTCCACTGAGAATTGAAACATAGCAACAGTAAAATAATCCCATCATTAGGACAGTATACTGATTTTTTCAAATTGTTAAGTAAGATTAATAAAACAATTTATGCTATCTGATGTGTATACTAAGGACCATCTGTAGGTCATACAGATCTGGTTTGAAACCATACAAGATATTCCACTTCAAGAGTAATTTTAGTGGCTCCAAGTGGCTACACCTGGGTAGCTCTTTTCTTCTTCACTTCTGTGCGGTTCACTCGTGCACTGCTGTTTTGTTCTGCTGTCTAAAGGAAAGGGAGTCTTCTCATCACCAAATGTAACATGCCTACATTGGAAGGTTCCTAGTGTAATTCATGGAGTGAAAGCTCTCAGAACAATTCAAAATTCAGGCAGAGCTCAATTTATTCAGTCTGAATTGCCATCTAAAAGAGCTTCTCTCTTTCTCTCTTAACTGTATAAATAGTATATAGACACTCCTCCTAATTTATACTGTTAAAGTGACAAGCTATAGTTTGCTTGGCTACTGGCTGCATACTTGCTGTCATTGTCTTGTCAGAGGGAAACGGGGCAGATAGATTGGTGGTTTCTGATATCCAAATAGTACAATACTTCTAGAAAACTAATTTGGTTGGTAAACTATATAGTCCTTGGTTTTTCTGTAGGTCTTGTAGTTCATTGTCATGGTAATTTTTTGACATGTACTGTAGCTCTTTAGAAACTGGACTGAAACTTGAAGTATTATTGGCCATCAAATAGTTTCAGACATCAGTAATTCATGGGTGTCACTGATCTGAGGCAAACAGGTATTGTTGCCGTAGAACTTCATACCCCATTACTCACATTTCAGGTCTGTAAAGTTTTACATGATGTTTGTTATTGAAACACTTTTAAAAAGGGAAATAAATTTAAGTTTCTATTTTAATTCTCATTCCTGTAGTATTTGAAATGCATGTGTCAATGAAGAGCTGAATTATACATTGCTGTATACATGAATCAGCTATTACCTTTCGTACATGTTTGTATGGACAGGTTGTCAGAGGGAGAAAGGCAAACTGTCTTCGACACAATATAGAAGGGGTGTCAGTAGCCTTTGATCTTTTTGCTTATCCAGTTCA
>NW_008237919.1:1762319-1769819 GCF_000691975.1 Corvus brachyrhynchos | reverse complement strand
ATATATTGTCAGTGTAAAGGGATCATTTTGTATTCTTGTTCTCTATTTATGAACAGCTTACAAATACCACTCAGTTTATTCTCAGCTCTTTCTAATATCATAGAACCAGGAAGATTAAAAAGGTTATTATTATGGTACACGTATACAAAAGCAAGAAGAGAAGGAATGCAGTAGTTTCGTCTTCTAAAATAATTGTTTCATGCTGAACAGCCCAATCCTGTACTGTGCGTGGTTTCACGCCTACATTTATTTCTGAAAGGAGAATCCTACAGAAAGATTCTCCATTAAATGTTTAATTACGCATCTTTCAATAAGCCAGAGAGACTTGTCTTACGGAACGGTTCCATTCTCAAATCTGTCACTTAAAATATGATGTGATTTTGGATTAATTAATTAAAGGTGGTGACTTGTTTCCTCTGTCTGTAACAAAGAAATAATTCCTACCTACCTTAAACCAGCTCTGAATATGACTAATATATGTGATTTTGTGACTCTCCTCAAAAGCACTGAAAACTAAGGAATTTTTCATTATCAATACCTGACTTTCAAAATAAAAGGAACTTGGAATAAAAATAGTGTGTCTTCTCTGGTTGTACTTGGTGAGATTGGTCAACAGTTCTTGAAAATATGTGTGCAATTTTTCAAGGCTTCTGAAAAATGCAAAAGCTTATTGCAGGTGCAAGCTACCTATCCGTTTATGCCATTAAGAATATGATTTTTATGGGTAACATGTAAAATATAAATTTGTATGATTCTTGTTATCAATTAGCTCATAGGAACAATAGATGAGTGTTTAGCTGGCAAGCTTCTTTACAGCTAAAGCTGAATTTTTATGTACAACGGAAGAGTGCTGTTAAATGCACAGCCTTAGTCTCCACTGTTTCTCTATTAAATTGATCTGGGATAAACCCAGATTTTTTATTCTTGAAAGAAGTTCTGTCTTCATTTTTGCAGCCATGTTCATCTATCTAATTTCTAATATCCATGTTTTCAATCTGAGTCATAGCTTTTCCTTAATTTGTAAATTCATATGCAGTACTAAAGCAGTATACAGATGTTCTTGCCTGAAATGCCATTTAGATGTGTTAAAAATTGTTTAGATATCTGTAATTTTATTTAGCAGGATTTATAAGATAATCCAAATAAATGGGGAATAGCCTGCAACAAAAACATGAGAAACTTCAGAATATGATGGACCTTCCTTCTGGGTCCGTCATGGAGCCAACAGATTTGTGTTCTTCAGCAGCTGTCCCACCCATTGTGTTTTGTAGGATTGCATAACAAGTCATCTTCATGGCAGAGTTAGGAGTTCAGTGTCTTTGAGGATGCCATGTAACAAATAGGTTGCAGTCATAAATCATGTTTCACTTTGTCACTTCAATTTTTCATGAGAAGTTTAACCAAGAACTTCGGGGTATTTGTGGCCCACTCAAAGGAACCACCCTATCTCTTCATTGGGTCACTCTACATGAACTGATTTTAGATGCATTGAGAGATTTCTATGAAAAAGAGTGAGAGATTGCCTTTGCTACATTTTCGTAAAATCAGATTAGAAATTTTGGAAAACAGACACTAAATCAACAAAATATACCTAATGCATATAATTGGCCATAAAATAGCAGGTTTCAGATAGTCTTCCAACCCAGATAGCACAGTAGCACTATGCCAGTAAGAAATAAAGTACAGTCTGGTGTATCACTGAAGGCTGTGAAATGTACCAATTTATATTACCTAATGACAATTAGAGAAATCTCTTTGCTTAATGTGTTCTGCTAATGTAAATCTCAAGCAGTTTTCAAAATGCCTTATCCTTTATCTGTGGGAAAGAATGTATGTATCAGGTATGATACACACGTAAGGATCATCACATAAAATTCTTTTAAAGGCAATATTATCTATATAAATCTGTATTTTTACTAATGATCTTGACTGCCAGTTTTTTTCATGCTTCTATCATCTTGAAAAACAGGAACTGTTGAAAATTACAGGAAAAACAAATTTTTTGAGAAAAGCTGTTAGAACGTAATGCAAAGCAGGTATCTCTCCAAGTATAAGAGCGTGTATGCAGTTAGGGAGATTCAGAGCAGATCCTAAAACGCTAACAAAAATATGCCTGGTGAAGGGGAATCTATTTCAGACTAAGGAATAGAGGACTCTCATGGTACCATGAGTGTTGCTAAACTTAGTCTTACAGGCTGGAGTCTTTAGCACACAGTATGAATAAATGAGTGCCAGTTACAATTAGGTTGACTTTCACTCAGTTTAGATCAAAATACTCATATTTTGGTACATATTTTAAAAAGTAAGCATGTAAGCATTAGGAAAGTTCTTGCAGGGTTTAAAGGTTAAAGGTAATGGTTTAATTGGGAAAGTGTCCATCTTCCTCTCTGCCTTCTCATATCTGTGGGACATGTAGTAGTTGAACAGCATCACTGAGATATAGTTGTTACAAGGAGACAAATTCAGATCTCAAGTAAACAGAGGAAATTCTTGGTGACTTCTGAGGGAATTGAATAGTGACTCCAGCCAGTGAATTTTGTTCTTTGCTCCTGCCTCCCAAAGTTGTAAAAACTTGTTTGTCTTGCCTTTAGGACTTGGTAAACTTAAAATAAAACATTATTGTATGGAGGTGTGGTGTTTCCAGTGCTACAAAACTCGATGTTACAAAGTGTAACAAGAATTAATCCTCTGAATGTTAGGTGTCTACTAAAAAGTGAGCATGCACTCCGTGGAGAGAGACAGGCCCATTCCAAATGTGGGCTTAGTTCCATGTTAAAATAAATGCCTAAACTAAATCAGATAAACTTTGCTCAGGATTTCTTTATTCTGTTGATTATGGAAGGAGTGCAGGGATAGATGAGCTTAAATTCCTCTCCACAAGTTTCTGAGTGGAAATCTGGTTTGTCTTTTCCATTTGTATTTTAGAGTAAAACCTTCAGAATTTTTATTCTTAAAATTCATTTGATGTTTGCAAAAAGATTATCAGACTTTTTGGTAAAGGCCGGTATGTTTACTTTCAGACTCTTAATTAGTAAGTGTTTTAAGACCATAGTTTACGCTGTGATGAATTGTGTAGAAAGTGGTATTCTGTGTAATATTATATGAGGTAATTTCTTCTAATAGTAAATTTCAGCAGACTTGTGTTTCTTTTTTCCTCTGTTTCATTTATACAAAGTCTTTCGGGATAGGTTCAAGTAATAGAAACATTAGAAGAGTTTTTCCTCTTAAAATTGGCTCGTGATTTAATTTATTAATAATAATATTATTTTTGCTGATTTACAGAAGACTGGAATGTCCCACAACATCTCACAAAGCAGTATTTATATGCCAGCTTGCTATTATATACAGAAAAAACATTTGAATTTTGCTGGACAAGCGAGTGGCTGCTTTTTCATGAGTGGAAAGCCTGGCTTGCTGACAGCTGTTTGACCGTGCCCGGGTTAGCTGGAGCAATGGTCTCACATTGTGTGCCTGCTACAGCGCTCAAGAAATACCTCAGGCTCTTTCTTAGGACTTTTCTCTCCTACATACTGAGTGAAACATGTTTGCTGTGTCTTTCCAACTCACACATATATTCCTGAGAACATGTCTGCATGTGGGTGTTTATGCATTTGCAGACACTTGATCTCAGTGTATAACAAGTGGAAAATAAAGCCATTTCCAAACCAGCACCTACTCAAAAATGCATTCCTAGAGTTTAGTGGAAAAACTAATAATCTAATGCCAAGGTTTCCCAACTTTCAGTTTTCAGTTAGGAATGCTGAGAACACGATTCTCTCTGCAGAGAGCAGGTGGCTGAGGTGGCAGTCCTTGCTGTGTACTCTGATATGTCCATGACATTTTTATTCCTGTATAAATCAGACCTTCTTAAAGGACTAGCTGAGCAAGAAAGTTCTTCTTCTACTGAAGTGATGTATTATGTGAAAAATTTTTTAGGCTAAGTGTCTTTATTGTGGAAAACATTTACTGCTTAAAGATACTTATTTTGCTGTCTGCCTTAATCATATCCTTTGAAACAGTCTCAATAGATTTTTCTATTCGTAACATTATGACACTTGATAAGATGATTGATTATGAAGTGTTGAGAGCCCTGCCATGTGATCATTTATTTTTAAATACACATTTGTACTAGCCAATGCTTAAATTTCTTGCAGGAATACATAAGAGATGTGAAACATAAAGCTTGAGTCTGATCAAAACTGATGCCTCTGGAAATAGAGTGCCTGTGTAGTAGTACTGCAATAGTACAGTACTGTAATAGTACTGTGGCCTTAAAATAACAGATTCTGACTGAAACTAGAACTTTGCAGTGATAAATACTACGTAAAAAATTATGGTCCATCTTTGCTACAAAATAAAAAAGATGTACTGCTGTAGTGCAGGCAAAGTAAAATGTGTTTGACGATGATATCTTTCTTTCCCTGTGCAGGTGCCTGTGTCAGTGGCCATGATGACTCCCCAGGTGATCACCCCTCAGCAAATGCAGCAGATTCTCCAGCAGCAAGTGTTGTCTCCGCAGCAGCTTCAAGCACTTCTCCAGCAGCAGCAAGCAGTTATGTTGCAGCAGGTAATGTGTGTTACCTGCTTTGGACTGTTAGCACAGGGTATTCACACAAATGTCAGCCAGATTTTATGGGTCTTATTTTGTAATATTTCATTGCTCATTACACCAAAAAGAATGAAAATAAACGTGAAACTTTTCAGTCTCTAAATTTATCTTTTTTTAATTGCAGAAGTGTGATATTGTACTTTGAAACATTCAATAATATATTAAAACCAGCAGCAGCAGCAGTGGCAGATGCATTACAAATACCAAACAAATTGATGTTTAAATTTTCAAGCGTTTAGGCACATTTTAATTGTAGACCTGCCAAAGGAAGTGCAAATAGAGTTGTAGATAATTGTTGCTTTAAAATTCATAACACTGTAGTGCTCCCTTTAGTCACATAAATAGTATGCGGTTATGAAATTTGAACTTAACAGCTTGTTTTGTCAAGGGAAAAGGTTTTTTATTTTGTTTTTTTACATACTAAAAATTTGCCCCAGATAAAGCTAAAAAGAAGGAGGAGGTTGCTGTTCCTTAGCACAAAATCTGTCAGCTAATTGAAAAATATGTGAACTTGTTATTCATACAATAATGATAGTGTCAGTGATCAGTGCCTTGGTGTAACACAGAGTGGATTTTTGGGTGCATGCTTAATTGTCATACAGAAAATGATGTGTCTGTTTGTCATAGTCATAGCTCAATCAGTGAACTGTATGTTTAAACATTTTAATATCCAGTACCGTGATCATTACAGGCAATTCACCTTCAGTTGTGAATCCAGCATCCTGCTAAGCAGATTGACAGATTAATTACTTTTTTCCCCTCAGAAGCAGACAGTTTTGTTTGGCCTTAGTGACTTGTAGGTTTCTTGCGAGTGGATGAGTGCAGCTTCTGATTTGTTATATAGGACGTGTGAGGAACTTAGATATAGTTATTTGAGGAGTTAATTTGGCTCTTGCATTCCCTTTAGAATACAGATTTTCTATACCCTTCTGTTTAGGATATTTTGGAATCTGCATTGGAAAATTTCAGAACCGCCTTGGAAAAAAATGTATGTAGATCTGCCTCTTCAAATCACATTTTTTGTTATGAGGTGATTCTTAATGGCTACGCTACCATATGCCAATCTAGAAGAGTTTAGGAGATTTATAATACTTGAAACTTTTGCCTTTATTTATTAAAGTCAAAATGGTTTATTCAGCAACAACTACAAGAGTTTTACAAGAAACAGCAAGAGCAGTTACATCTTCAGCTTTTGCAGCAGCAGCAGCAACAGCAGCAGCAACAGCAACAACAGCAGCAACAACAGCAGCAACAACAGCAGCAGCAACAGCAACAACAGCAGCAGCAGCAGCAGCAACAGCAGCAGCAACAGCATCCAGGAAAGCAAGCAAAAGAGGTAGGAGCTAAGACCCTTGCTGATGCAGACTAGTCTGAGCTGTCAGAAGCTCGGAAAAGACAAGACCAGTTTAGATCTTTTCCTGTAGCAAGAATGCAGCTATCAAAGATTTGTTCTTATATTTTTACTGGGCTTAATAGCAGTGCTGGTATAATTCTCCTGCTCCCCTTTCTGAGACATAGGATTTGAGCAGTCTAGTGCTGCTGTCGTCTAATGTTCGCTAATGAATCTGAGTGTGCAAAGAACAAACTGTGTGGTGGACTCTGTACTGATTATCTTGTATTCACAGGCAATCTGTGTTGGGGAAGGAGCCTTACTTCGCTCAGTGGTACAGCTCAGAGAGCATGCAAATTTAGTCCATGGCTGAAAAAGAGCGATTGAGCACAGATTTCAAAGTCATAGGCCCCTGATTAATGAACTGCTACTGTAGGTTTGAAGTGGCGAGTAGAAAGTTACAGTTTGATGTGCTCATAAATCAACCTGACAAGTGGGTTTCTCAGGCCTGGCTTGCACTTGTCAGCAAACTGCATCAAATATAAACAGAATACAAACAAAACATGTTGAAGTAGTTAAATTGATCAGCAGGTATCCTAGACGTTGTCTTCAAGCTGCCCATTATGCAAACGTCGAGGAAGCAGTTGTGACCTCCTGAGGCTTTGTTTCTGTTTGGATTTGTGAATAGAATTTCAGACAGCCATCAACTACGGAATAGAAATTGCTCCCTTATTTCTCCGGAGGCTCTGGGCAATCCACATGACTTGCTCCATTATGCAGTCTGTTTTCCAGTGAGCGCATCAGAAGTTTCTCTTTTCCCCAAACTAGAAAGGAAAGGTCTTCCACAGCAGCTTGTCTTTTTCTGAAGTGTGACTGCCTTCTCATACCTTCCTGAGTCTTTGTAGACTCAAGTTTGTCTTGAAACGCCTCACAAAATTGGAACCTCTACTTTTTGCTCCATAATAGGGCACTTCGTTGCCTTGAATGCCATGCTCCTTGTAATATATTCCAACATGAAAAGAGAGTGAGCTAACAGGCTAGTGAAAGGAAAGCTGCATCCCAGTTTACTAATAGATCACTGGAGACCATGTTCATGGGCCAGTGCAGACCAAACTTAGTCAAATGGAAAAACAAGAGTGCCTTCAAATCACAGGCTACTGTAAAAAGTTATACGTTTAGCATAGATAAATTTGTTATCATCTGCCATGAGCTGAGCTTTTTTTTTTTATTTGAAACAGCTTTTATATACTTTCTCTTGACCCTTTTCTTTAGTATATCATTAAGTGTATCTTGCCATTTTCACTAACACCTAATATTTTGAATGAATATAATAGAAAATTTCAAACACTTTCACTGCCTGAGTGTTCTACCAATAGCATTATTATTTAATAACTGAGATTAAAAAGAAAGAAGTTGATTTTATGTTTTTGGCTTTCTAGCCTTTACTGCATACTTTACTTTTTGCTGCATTTGCTTTTTCTTTTTTTCCCCCTGTTCTCTTTGTAGCAGCAGCAGCAGCAGCAGCAGCAGCAGCAGTTGGCAGGCCCGCAGGCTTGTCTTC
>NW_008237919.1:1754002-1762302 GCF_000691975.1 Corvus brachyrhynchos | reverse complement strand
CTCATTTCCATCCCACCTGGCCAGTCTGCTCTTCCTGTCCAGTCTCTGCCACAAGGTATTTGAGTAGTATACGAATGGAAAAATTTCTAAATTCACAACTTTTTAACCATTCCATTTGCATCTGAACTTCAGAAGTTTCCCATTATGACACTTAAGCATAATTTGTAATTGAAACTTTATTATTCATATTATGAAATTTCTGGAGGCTGATAAATTTTACTGCATATTCTTATGGAAAATTAAAGGCAGCTTTTTAGTGGTTTCTCCTGGATGGAAGGTGCGTATTTATTGAGCTTATGTGCTGAAAACAATTTCTAATAGCAGTGCAATTCAAGCATCATTGCTTTTCTCTGAGGAATCACTGAAATCTGATTTAGTGGAATGTTATTTCATTTAATATAAGCAAACAGGTAGAAAATACATCTGACAGTGATATTAAAGCCATTCAAAAGCTCACTTTCTTTTCTTTTTCTTCTAAGAAAGTAAAGTGTTTGGCATTGAAAAGCACTTTGAATCTTCAATTTATGACAAATGAATTTAGGGACAAGCCTCAGGATTTATTTTCTTTTCTATTCCTTTGTATTAAATAGGTTAAATAGAACAACAAGTTTTGAAGGTGGTGGTTGTAATACTAACGAACTGTGACTGACAAATAACAGTAAAGACCTTTTGAAAAAAAAATTCCTTTTGTCACTTTGATCAGGATTTCTCAATGATGAAAATGAGCTCAAATTCTACTACTTGGAAGAAAATAGGGCACACAGTTTTGAAAAGTAAATTAACTTGGAGATAAATGCCGCTTACATTTTAAGATAAGGTCAAAGTCTTCCCATCTAAAGGACTATGTCTATAACCTGTGAGATACGTGTTTCTGTTTGTTTTAGAGAGTTGAGCTAAGTGTCTGTCATAAAAACTACCCAATAATCTGATCTCTATTGCCCCAGTCCTGAAATGAGCATTGTTTAGACTATGTTCACGACAGGTAACATTATTTTTAATTGGTCTTTATGCATGTAATTAGTTCTTCCACCCGATAACTATTATGAAATAGAAGCCTA
Source organism: Corvus brachyrhynchos (assembly GCF_000691975.1). Lineage (NCBI taxonomy): Eukaryota > Metazoa > Chordata > Aves > Passeriformes > Corvidae > Corvus > Corvus brachyrhynchos. The sequence goes on along the minus strand of NW_008237919.1, from coordinate 1,761,244 downwards.
AGAAATCCAATGAGCAAAAGCAGAGTACTCAGTATATAGACAACAGTCTAAAAAACCCCCCAAAACCCCAAACCAAAACAACCAGAAAATCAGAGATTACAAATAAATGTGTGAATTTCATACATTTTGTTGTGTAAAAAAGCTATGACACAAGTACATCTAAAGTTGTAAAAGCTACAATGAAAACGAGTCCTACTACACTGAATAGAATACCAGTGGGGAGACAAGTTGATTCATAAATTGGGACATGAGAGACTGGTAATGCTGGTTTCTTTTTGTGTGATTGGCTTGGACCAGAGTCGAAAAAAGCACGAAACACAACCTCCCTCCGAACTGCTTTACCTTTTGCAAACTCCTCTTGTGCCATCTGTTGCAAAAATAATTCCTCAGGTTTTCTCTCACATTAAGCAATCCCCATAGATTTCCCTCGGCACTCCTACCCAATTGCATTGATATTCATTATTTTAGTGCAACACTCATTCATCCACTTCTGCTATAACAACACAGAAAAAAAACCCTTTTTAATAGTTCTTAGGAGTAAACAGTTCTTTTTAAGACCTTTCTTTTGCTCAAAGAATTAAGTCCAACAGAACTCACGAAAAAAAGATTGATACTAAAGAAATAAAAAATTACAAAATTTTACAGTTAAAATATATATGCATTGTTATTGTTGAAGTAAATTAATCTCTTTTTTGCTTTTGCCTTGATGTTTTTTCACTATAGTGAATTAGATACAAGTATTTAATTCTTCCATTTTTAAATTAAGCCTTCAGAATTGAATTAAGGTAATACATGCTAGATGTGGTAAAAGTATGTTTTTCTCCTTCTTCTGTGCTGCGAGAGATGTAACATAGTTATGCAGAAGGATTTACATAAATACTTTTTTATGCATCCATTCAGATTTCTCGGTTACACGGATGGCTAGAACACTGAAAGTAACACAGGGGATTCATGTTTGTAAATTATTGGTCATAAAGGGTCCTGTAAACCACAAATTATTATTGGCAAACGGTTTACATCTGATAGTGTGAAAAGATGTATCTTACAAGTACAGCTGTGAGGTTTGCATGTATAAACAGTATTTTATTCCCGTATAGTTTCTGCCTTTAAAGAACAGGAATGTTTCCCATGTTTTCTTGATGGTCAGGTATCGCAAATAAGATTCAATAGGTGTTTTAGCATCTATTTTGTGATCAGGTCTTCACTATGCCGTATCCAAAACCAGTGGTTTGCTGTGAGTTACTTCCATGTATTGCTGTGTTGATGCTAGTTAAATGCAAAGGAACTGTAAATCACAGCAGTAAAAAACCCCAAGCAAACTAAACGAACAAAAAACTACCAAGACCCCAAGTTTTGATCGGTGCATGTTGGAAAAGGAAAAGCTTGCATGGATGGCTTTTATAACTGATAGTTTTATTAAACATTTATTGAAACATAAAAATAGGGTAGATAGAGGTGAAAAGAGTTACGAAAGTAATATCAAAATCCCCAAATTCTTGGTGTTTGTAAGTTTCAAAGCAAATTGGTATTTGACCTTTTTATTATAGTCCATAATTTTTATTCCACTCTTGGTCCTCTTTTTGATCCTTTCCCCTTTAATATATTGTGGAGAGGGTATTTTAAGGGTTGTCACAACCCATGAAACTTTAAAACTTACCGTACTTTTGCATCCAGACTGAAATGTCTGTCAGCCATTTTACAAGTCTCTTGTAAAAAGAGAGTTCGACTTTTTTAGACACAGAAACCACAAAATTGCCATAATTTACAATTAATTACAAATCCGCTTATTAACTTTATACTTTTTAAGTGCCTGCCCTTAATCCTTTTATCCTAAAAGGCAGCCTTTCAGGGTCCTCCAAAGAAGTGATAAAATTAACCAGCCTGAGCCTAGAGAGAATTTTCTTTCTGATTTCAAAAAACCCTAGGTGAGCTAGGCAGCCTGGAGGCACAGCTCCATCCGCAGCAGAAGGGGCTGCCCAGCAGACGCCCAGACAGGCAGGAGATCCCTGTCCGTGGGACAGACCACTGCTGCAGCTGTTCCCAGCCCTCCTACATTCACTCAGCTCGTGGGGCAGCTCTTACTCAGCTCTCACAGTACCCAAGGTTTGATGATCTCAAATGAAATTTCTGTCACTAGAAGATGTGATATCTGATTACCTGAGTAGATGGTTCTATTCTTCGTTTTTATTTTTTTTCAGGACAGAATTAGTTTATTTTTTTCAACAGGAGGAGGAAGGGAAGACTTTGAAGCAAATAATGTACTTTGTATATCATGCCACCTAAATGAATGCATGATTTCGTTTTGATTTGTGATTACATTTGCAGGTAACTGTTATTTACGACACTAAAGTGGGGTTTTTGCTGTATTGCTGGAACATACCTCATGAACTCAGCAGTAATTACTTACCTTCATTAAACAATTACAACCAGTATTACCATCACTCCTGTTCCCCATCTCTCTAGTGCAATAAATTAGAGGTTGGCTTCTTTGCTTGCTTCCTTAAAACCTAGGTTTTTGCTATACAAATATGATATAAACTCCAGTTTAGGACTTGCAATCAACTCTTTTTCACTTTTTCCTTAGCTGAGTTTGCCAATGGGTGTTGGTACCTAAGGTAAAGAAGCAGGACTCAAAGCAGTAGTCTAAAAATGAGCTGCTTTCCTAATTATTAAAAAAAAAAAAGTCTCTTCCACCCACTTTGTTTCCATACTACATCCAGATAAATTATTATCTCTGTAAATAACTATTAATCTGTTTCTTAATAGCTTTGAATACTTCATGAGATAGCTACTGAGAAATACTAAGGAACTTCCTGAGCTGTTTCAAAATTTTTTGTTGGATCTGTTTTAGTAGTCTGAGTTTGTATGTTCTCAAAATAAGACATTATCTAATAAACAGATTTGCCAATCAGTGAAAAACAGTCTTTACATCTTTCTACTGTATCTTATTTACCAAACAAAATATACTCAGTGAAATTTTTGAATGAAAAAATGCTTTCTAGTACTTCTCAGGACCAGAAATGAGAGCTCTTTCATTGAAAAAAAAAAAAAACCAACAACGTAATACTTTGATTCAAACAGCATCAGCATTTTGAATGTTTTGCATTCCAGAAGATCCAGATACCATGACCATGTGTTACCTAATTTCAGTTGTTGAGATGAAATACAGAAGCCAGATTTTAAGATACTTCTGGACCAAACTATGCCAGGCTGAAAAACCTGGCTTTGAAATCACAAGGTCTCTGGGCTTTACATTCTTTTCTGCATTTAATCTAGTATTCTTCAAAACTGGGATGTCAAACTTACAAAGTCTGGCAGTGACAGAAGGTGTATATATTTCTGGTGAACTCTTCATCTTTCAAAATCTGGATTTCCTATCTCAGCTGCATGTTCGGTGGCAAGATAAGAGAATGCTCACAGCCCTTCTCTTGCCTGTGTTTTGAAGTCTTTACTTCAGGCAGAAGCATTTGTACTGTAGGTTTTCATGACTCATGCAAACTTGAGCCACACAACCCTAACACATATGTATGAATACATTCAACAAGACATTGCTTTTTGTGACCTAGGATGAATCCTGGAAACTACAAATTTCCAGGCTGCAAGTGGAGTAGAGAGCAAGTTTAAGCTCTTTTTTGTTTTATGTTTCTGAATTTATGGATTTATGAATTTATGAATTTATGTTTTACTACATGTTGATTGTGCTGGTAAAACAGCATCAGCTTTATTGTTGGCATTAATCCATTAATAACACTGAGCTCATTATATGAAACTCTTTATTTTGTTATATTAGTGGGGCTCTCTTTCATTTTATAGCTGGCTTAAGTCCTGCTGAGATTCAGCAGTTATGGAAAGAAGTGACTGGAGTTCACAGTATGGAAGACAATGGCATTAAACATGGAGGGCTAGACCTCACTACTAACAATTCCTCCTCTACTACCTCCTCCACCACTTCCAAAGCATCACCACCAATAACTCATCATTCCATAGTGAATGGACAGTCTTCAGTTCTAAATGCAAGGCGAGACAGGTAATTCTGATGAGATTTCAACTGTGCTTATCCTTTGACATAAAGCGGTTGTATAACATCTTAAGTCACATTATTTCCAATCAAAAAATAGCACTTAATGCAGGTTACTTAAGAGATCATGGAGAATTTGGTTTTCCAGAATTGTTTATCACCAGGGCATAATTTTCAGTAATGATATCTAATTGTGCAGACACAACAAAATTACCTGCGTGTGGTTTTATAACACATGAACTTAGAGTAGTTTGGGTAAAAGTCAGAAATCAAGAATCAAGTGAGCTGGTGAAGAGCTGTCAATGGACATTTGTGGGCACTTTTGTAGGTGCATAGTTTCATTCATATTTAGCACACCTGGCAGTCAGGCCCTTCCGTTGAATCACATTCCTGGTTTCATTGACAATGTATGTCTATATGAGTTGTCGAGGCTGTAATTCAGTGCAAAGATTCCATATTAAAAGTGCTTCAAAACAGTATATTAAAGCAGCTCTCATGTTGTTTGTTTCTTGTGAAAAGAACCACTGAATTTTCCTTCTTTTATGCATGACAGTAATGAAGTTGACATACTTCATACAAATTTTCAATGTTGTTAGTGTAATACAGTGGAATTCCACCATATAGATGAAGTTAAAATCATTTTTCTGACACATTGATAGATATTATTTACTGTTCCTTGATTTCAAGTAATGGATTAAATGCAAGAGTATGTAGTACCTGTAGCACTTACCAGTAAATATATTAGTGTAGTCAGGTATAGATGATCTCAATATAAGATGAAATTTAACTGTATCTATATGACCTGAATTGTAAGTAATTTTATTTTCAAATACATTTTCCATTTAATTAGCTTAATACTTATAATATGAGACAATGATTTAAGTGTCTCTCATCCTCATGTGACTGTGAGAACAGTTTTTCATCATTATTTTGTATTATTTAAAAATCTGAATATCTTTATAGTAGTACTTTTAGTTAGTATTACTTTTGTGGTTATGTCTCACAGAACGGTTCTTTGCTTCAGGATGTTGCCCACATCCATGGAACAATTCCCTGAATTTCTTTGATAACTCATCATGGATGAAACTATGGCAGATGTTCCAGAAAAAGGCATGGAGTACAGCTAGGGATTTTAATGAAGCTAAATAGTTAAAGAAGGCAATGCTTGTGAACAAAAATATTTATTAATGGAAGCAACTTTATTTTTATACACATTGAGGAGAAAATTCAAATATTTTTTGAACATTCACAATATTCAGAAATTCTGACTGTCAGTCTTCAATATTTATACTCAGAATTGATCAGTTCTGAGTGTATTTTTTATTATAGGTAAATGTTACACCAAGGTCATATGGCATAATTAGCATATGGTATTATACAGTCATCTTATTTTTTCATCCTTTATTAACAGTCATCTTTGGCTCTATTTCTTCTCTAATTGGAACATCATCTAGCCTTGGCAGTTGAACTATTCAATAGAACGATTAAATTTTTCTGACTGCTCTGAGCTAAATTGACCTGTTTTGACCTGTTTGTCACTGATCGTAACCTGACAGGCGCTAGCAGCCTCCAACGATTATGGCTTTTGAGATGAATCTGATGCCTTATTCTTTTGCTACAGCTCATCACATGAGGAGACTGGGGCCTCCCATACTCTCTATGGTCATGGAGTTTGCAAGTGGCCTGGCTGTGAAAGCGTTTGTGAAGATTTTGGACAATTTTTAAAGTAGGTGGATTTTTATTCATTGGTAGAAAATGTTCAAGGCAAGAGAAAGTGCAAGATGGCAAACAAAGTTTTACTGTAAACCATATCAGAGAGTTTTTTTGTGTGTTTCAAGCAACTGGATAATCGAGGCTATCGGCAGAGGGTCAAATTGTTATCCTTTCTTTCATGTCGAACACTTTTGCAGGCCTTTCAATAGCACAGTGTTTAATCCTCTTATTATCCTTTACTGAAATGGAGCCTCAGAAAATTTGAAGAGATGCTTTAGATTTTATATTGGATAGTGGGAGTATGAAAAAGCACATTTTAAATTCTGACAGTTTGTGTGAAGTGGGAATTACTGTGTATAGTATAAATAAAAAAGCACCGAGGACTAAGCATGACCATTTAACTCTTGCTAATCTGTTTTTGCTTTTGTTCTTGAATGTGCACAGGATACATAGAAAAAACCCCACAGTGTACAGGTGGGTTTGCACCTTTCAGGACTGAAAAGTGATGTCAAAAGTTTTCCTTTTTCAGCATTTGGTTTAGCCAGCTATTTTCTAAATCAGAGCATTTAGGAAATAAGTGACACAGCTTTTCCTTTTCATCTGCAGCTTCAAACTGCAATGGGTTTCTGCAGTTTTTCCTTTTTATTTATTTCAAAGTATTTACTAATATTTCTGTATTCATCTGAATTTTCAACAACAGCACTGGTTTGCTACCTATGTACATTATGGACTGGTCTTTGTTAGAAGAGCCATACTCATTTGGCATGCAATAGATCTTAATGGAAAGCTACAGATAGGCTTATATAGATGAGTAACTTCAGGGGCTGAGACTCTTATGTTGTCATGGTGCAGCTAACAGGGTGAATGAACTGTTTCATGCTTCATCAACAATTAAGTTAATTAGCTCATTTGAAATTGCACTGCTTTGTTGCCAGGATGTTGGCAGAAACATCAAAAAGATGTGTTTACAAATGGCAAACTACAGGGTATATAACCAGAAGCACCTTAACAGCAGACCATAACTACTCAGTATCACAATAACTTTTATAATAGAATTATAACAATACTATTCATAAAGTATTTGCAATGCTTTCTCTGTCTTTCAGTTTTAAATTAAGTAACTTACACTGACTTGCAAATTGTACGTAGGTATCACTCCTGACAAATTTTTGTTTATTAGAGCATTAAGTGGAATGTCAAAACAATGGCTTATTATTAAAAAAACTGTATAGGATTTAAAATAACCTAATTTACATAAGTTTGTATTAAAAGGAAAATGAAATCTCCCAAATTCAATGTAGTGTTCTAAGTATTATTAATAATAAGAATTTAAACTCATTTAGCTTAAGCATTTTCCTTTTCAAGAAAAACTACATTTCCTGAATATGTCCATCCATCTAGCCTATAGTGATGCTAATTCTTCGGGCAGACTTTGCACATCCATTATGTCAGGTCTCTTGTTATAATCCATGATCAGTAAAACCATTTTGATTAAGGCAGTGTAGTGCTAG
>NW_008237919.1:1744002-1749002 GCF_000691975.1 Corvus brachyrhynchos | reverse complement strand
AAAATACTGTTTCTTTCAACAACCGAATAAGCAGCAAAATGGTGGAATAAGCTGCATGTGTGTTGCACAGTCTACTTAACACTTTCAAACCAATAACTCAGCTCTTCAGGATCACTTTCCAGTCCTCCAGCATATATTCTCCCCTTAAAAATAGATCTCTTTTTCTCAGTTATAAATCAAGTTAGCATGGGATTAGTAAAAGATGAAGACAAGATAAAAAATTAGGAATATGTTGATAAAGTATGAAAATTGACTAGCACAATTTGTACATAACTTAAAAGTCATTACAAGAAACAAACAAAAAAAACCTCCCCCCAAAAAAACCAGCCAAACCAAAGAAACACCCAACCAACCAACCAAGCAACCAAAAAACTCAAACCAAGTTAAAAAACAAACAAAAACAAACAAACAAAAAAGGAACAACAACAAACCCTTTGGAATTATTTCCAGCCTTCGGGAGGAAAAAATGTGTTTCTGTCTTGGCCGATTGACACATATTGGACCCTAAAAGTGCAGCAACTTAATACAGAGAAAAGTTATTTTAGAGGTTTTAAAAAATGTATTAGACCTAGTTTTTCTTTCACTACACTGCCTGTACTTGCATGATAAATAAAGCAAGCTTACTTCACAGGCAGGAAAGATCAGAAAAAAATAATTCTTAAAACAATTTTTACACTCTTACTGTTTCCATAAGTAGCTTTTCTCCAAAATGCACAGCAAAATGCACAGTAAAAGCGTGGTATAAAAGATGTGTGTATCTCACCATTTTCTGAAGATTACTGTGTTAACTCTCAAGAAACTTGCAACATACTCCCAAGTTACCGTGTAATCATATTGAAATTACATTACACTGGACTTTCTTCTCCCACACTGAATACTGCTGTTACATTTAAAGTTCCTCAGGGCAAGGACTATGTCTGTATCTATTTTATAAGGTGTTATGCAAACACATGATGTTGTAATAACTAATAAATAATCATGACCATGCAGTAGCCTCAAACTTGGGCTGGGAGATCTTTTATACCTGTACTCTTGCCTACTCTCGTGTTCTCCACATATACCTGTGAGCATACACAGGTGAGCATACATGCACGTGGAAGCACAGTGTACTGGTGTGTACTGGTGATAGTGGTAATGATGCAGAGCTACAATCTGTCTTCAGACCTTCTTCTGGCAATTTTGTACCCAATTAACTGAATATTAAACCATTACATTAACAGGCCATGCACTATCATGCCTGTGTAATTGAGGGAGTAAAATTCTTCTGAATCAAGATTTCAAAAAACAAGTGAATAATATGTTCTGAGCAATTACCTGCTTTTTAAACTGATTGTGCATTTTCGCATCAGTGGGGGGAACGAAGTCAGTTCCTTTGAAAATAAATTATAGGTTCTATGACTCACATAAAGGAAATGTGTCCTTGGTGATGCTCGAATTTAGCATAAACTACCAAACAAGTTACACCTATATTCTTATAGAATTCTATATTAAAAGAATGAACAAAACCTTTCACGATTACTTATATCTCTTCCCCAGCCATGGCTGTTGCAAGAATAACAGAACATTTTGCTCACCTGAAAACTCTATCATAGGGTCCTAAACCTGTGAAGACATGATTTAAAAGGCACAAGTGTTAGTAGAAGTGAGATACAGTCCCTCTGTTTTTCCACTGTTTCTGAAAAATACATTTTCCCCATATATTAGCAATCAAATGACTACACAGTTCTCTGATTCATTCTGCTAAAAAAGAAAAAGAAGAAGATACATTTCCTCTGTGGTATAGATAACTTAGTTCCTGTAACTGTGAAACCATCTGTGATTGTAGTCTCTGCAAAGCTTACCCCTCATGCCTACAGTGGAAATAGCCAGTAAATCCACATTCAAAGGCAGAACTCCTTTGCTCCCATTTCTTCTTTAGCCTGATCCTTATGTTTTCTTCTCCATGGAGTAGGAAGCCCACTATTAAAGCTCCAGAAGGGACTTCTTTGATCCTGGAAGAGAGAGAGAAGAAAATGGACACATTGTCCTTCAAAAAACCATTATTAATTGATCTTTGTAAATTTCTGCTCAGTTGAAATGTCTGGGGGACAGCCACTTGGGTCTGGGCTGAACTTCAGTTACAGGCAGCTGCTCACCCAGGTCCTCTTTTCCTGATGCAGAGTGTGTTTTTGTTTTGTTAAGCTCACATGTGTAGCCTAAACCTCTCCCAGGAAGCTTGCTGTGTTAGTAAGGTGCATAGCTGGTCCTTCCCCTGCCTTTACCTTGCACACTTTTCTTCATACTGGTGGGGACAATCACTTCCCTCATCCTCAGAGTCTACTTCTAGAAACTGCATTAAAATTTGGCTGTTCCCCTAGAGCTCTTGGGGAGGGGTAGTGGACGTTCTATTGTTGCTTAATGATTAAAGAAGAGCAGATAGAGAAATCTTAACAAAGTCTACATTAATTCTCAGTCGTTCAAGCATCCTAAAAGCAATTATATCTTTTGGAGACTCATTCTAAGGTGATTCTCTTCATCTGCATCAGCAACAGGGAGTGGAAATCAGTTCAGTCATTCTAACAAATATTTGTAACGGGTTACATTGGCCCTTAGATGGCATATATGACCTGGGAGATAGAAACTGGGTATCTGACAGTTCTCACTGGGAAATTAGGTAGAAGAAAATGAAATAATCAGTTTCGTTATTTTGTATTGTTGTCTGTACTGCTTGCTCTGACTAGGTCTTTTTGCGCAACTCCCATTGGAACTAATGGAAGCCATATGTGCAGGAGAGAAAAATGGACCCATAAAGATATTTTCCTCATCTTAACACTGTCTTACTTCCTTCTCTAGGCACCTTAACAATGAACATGCATTGGATGACAGAAGCACTGCTCAGTGTCGGGTGCAAATGCAAGTGGTTCAGCCGTTAGAAATAATGGTTTGTTACATAGATGCATTATCCTATTACTTATTTATTATAAACCTAAACTAAATTGAAAACACTTGCCTTAGTGACTAGCTTAAAGACATTTGTTTCTTGCATTAAATTTGTTGATACTAACAAACAAGTGAGGTTTTTTTGCTTAAATATTTTTTACATTATAAATTATGCAATAATTATCTAACATCAAGATTATCTACAGTATTTTGCTTGAACTAAGACTATAATGCTATTCATCAAGAATGAAGAACGCAGCCCCTGGAGCAAAGACTGGGTCCAAGCTATCTTCAGTTTTTAAAATGCTGGGTCAGGACCCCTCTTCTTCTTTCCCTTCTGACCCAGTGGTTTTCTGTGCTGTTCTGTGGGATAAAAGAGTAGCAGAGCATGTCTCCACCCAAAATGACTCCCAGCCTGATAGGGGGCATTTTTCTGCAAGCAGAATGTGTAATGTCAAACCCACTGAGGGAGGTCCCCAGGGAGTGCCATGCCTCAGATCACAGGTCTGCAGTACCCTGTGCATGCTCTAACCATTAGAGGTCACTGCATGTATGTGGATGCTCCCTTCTGTTTATGCAGGGAGTGGTGAGTACCCCCGGGGTCTCCCAGTATTGTGACTACACCTACCAGGCTACTGAGTTTGGGCACAAGCCTCAGGGGTGACCATGCAGGACACTTGCACTGCACTGTCTCCTCCTGCCCACACAGCAGTCAGGGGGGGAATGTCTCAGCAGTCCCATCCCCTCTTAGGACTGCTCAGAGGAGCTCAAGGGATGCAGCCACGGACTAAGATTTTTGTCCCTGTTTCTTGCCATATGTGGAGAAAGAAGGATAACAACTCTCACCTTTCTCACCTTTTTGGAATATTGTCTCACAGTTCTCTTTTCACGTAAGAATACTTATTCTTATTTCAGCCAAGGCAAACTATTTGGGTCTTTTTTACTTTAATACTGGCAATCCAAAACAATGAGAGGAGCATGCAATAATGTAATTTGTTTTTGTTTCCCTTAAAATGAAAGATTTTTAAACCCAGGTAAAGCTTCTATTTCTTTTATATTATTTACAGGATAGTGTTAGTTTAATGTGTTTGTTAGGAATTTATGTCATGGCAAATGCTGTCTCTAAATTGTCACACACATAGTATGAAGCCACACATAATATGAAGAAGAAACCTTCTTCCCACCCATTGCCTCAAATATTCTTTAATTGAAGATGCACTGATCAAATTATATCCAGCATACTCAAAATACCTGCAGTAATAAAGATAATTCCCTCTCTTAAAATTACTTACAAGTCATTTTCCTTAGTCCAGTCTCAGTCTACAGGTGTAAGAGCAAGAAATCTCTGGAAAATGGTAGTATTAAACACCAAGTTTAATTCTTACTGCAGTTAATGTTGAAATCATGTTGTAGGTATCCAGAGCCAGATCACTAGAATAAAATTTTGAACATTTCTTTTCTCAAGCTAGCTTGTGAAAAAAAGAAAAAATATTTTCATGTTGTAAAATGTATTTCCCTCTTTTATATTCTGCTATTTTTATCAAGTTGCATATTTCAAACACTTCCTCATCTTCTGTTTTTTGCTTTTAATTTGGTAGCTTGTTCAAATCTGAAGCTACAAATATTTACATAGTGTATGATCAGAAAATGGTATCAGTAAGGAAAAAGTAGAGGTTTAAGTAACATGATGTTTTTTAAAGGCAGCATAAGGGCTTCTTAAGAACTGTTTACCATTTACAAAGGCTAGGCTGTAATCTAAGAGTTGCAGTGAAGATTTAGCTTGCGGTGTGACCAATTATGCCATTTTTTGCTTTGTCTGACTGCCAGTGAAGTAGGGTCCCTCAGTTGTAATGAGACCCAGTGCAGTGTCAACGCTGACTTGATGGCAGAGTTCAGTGTTTCACACTGCCTGGGCTCTGTCACTCTATTGAATTAGATTGATGATGGCAGATTGCAGGGGGCACTAACTGGACCTCAGTGGGAAAGGATGAAGTGTGTAGTCAATCCTGGCAGGCACTGTGCTTTGAGGACCCTTCACCCCTTCACAGCTGTTGGCACTAGTCCATTGCTAACAGTGTCCA
>NW_008237919.1:1724002-1734002 GCF_000691975.1 Corvus brachyrhynchos | reverse complement strand
TTTCTGCTAATAAATTGGTATAGAATTACCTGTCTTTATGTTTATGTGGACCTGATGGTCATTCTAAATAGTTGGGTTTATCATCCAAGTAAGTTGTATTACCTAGCACTGCAAGTAGTAGTTCTTTTTCATGCTACTTTTGATGTGAAGAAGCAAGAAGGACACCCTGTGGCAAAATCTGGAACATTCAGTTTTGCTGCAAATGTTAGATTGATAGAAGCTTTTGCAAATGCATGTGGATATGCATTAATATTTATCCAAGCTGTCATAAATGATTTCACATCATAGTGTTGGGGAACATGGTGCTCATGGCAAAAACTTTAAAGTTTAATTATAATATATAATTTTTATGCAGAAGAGGCAAATGTCAGGACTTTTTTATTTTGAGTTAAGTTCTGGTCATTTTTTAAAGTACAGCAGCTGCCTGCATTATAAAGGAGCTATACATTGTGTGGAAGGGCAAAGGGGTTAAGTGTAATTCAAAGTCAGAAAATGATGTAAAACTAGAAAGTGCCATGAATATCAGAACATAGTTAATAATGGAAAATAATGAAACCTAAGCAAAAGAAAGAGTAAACCAGAAGTAGAAATGCTGTTATATTCAGAATGTGAAAATAATTGGAAATGCACAAAATCCTTCTGACCACCTCAACAATTACTCAAAATGAGCTGTTCCGTGTGCGTTTATTTCTGAATGTTCATACACGTATGACTGCTATGTATATGTGTGGACTAATAATTTTGGCTTTACTTTTCATTTTGGTAGGCTGCACTGGCAGAGAGTAGTTTACCATTGCTTAGTAACCCAGGACTGATAAATAACGCATCCAGTGGCTTACTGCAGGCAGTCCATGAAGATCTCAATGGTTCGCTGGATCACATTGACAGTAATGGAAATAGCAGTCCAGGCTGCTCTCCTCAGCCTCACATGTAAGTGCAGTTAGCTTTCTTCCAAGAAAAAATGCCTTAGTCTAAGACACAATATTACTCAAAAGAGCTTTGAAAGATGGTAAGTGAAACATCTGGAGCTATATATTTGAAACTAAACATTTATATTAAAGTATTTAAATAGATGAATCTGCATTTACTTTGTAGTTAGATTGCCGTAAGCTTTTTTTTGTTGTTTTGGTTTTTTTTTTAAGCCTCATCAATTTGCTTGCAATCTCTGAACTTAATGGGAGGCTGATCTCTGTGGTCATTTTCACAGCCTGGTTTGTAAGGTATAGTCGGAACGTTCACATTGGAATTAGTTGTAATTTTAACTATGAGTCTCTAAACCATTTATGAACTGTAGTAGAGATATTGCCCATTTATATAAACCATAAAATGCAAAGTTTAACTGTTGCCCACAGTTTACATAGAAGCCAGTAAAGTGTAACTTTTTGCCTGTCATATAAATCAGTGTAATTACATATTCAAGTTTAATTACTGGTGCGTCTGTATTGGCAAGGTTTATATGTTATATTTTATGCAAGACTACGATTCCTATTAATATTTAGCAGCTAACTATATCATTAATTACTCTAAATTCTTTCCCCTACCATCTTTTTAATGGAGCTGAGAGAGTGGAAGTATTAAAAATTGATGTATTGTGGATTTCAGAAATGTGTCTGAAGCTTTAGAAATGCCTGGCCTTAATCAGTGGTGTCAAACATGGCAGTTTCTTGTTTACTAAATAGTAAAACATGTATCTTGGAGGTATTGTTTCCCAGGTTATTTATATAATAATTAGCGGTGTGATATCTAAGTAGACTTAGTTTTAAGTTTACTGTAGGATGATTTTTAAAGTGTATCTACAGTTATAGTGTCTTTTTTTTTTATGTTTTAAGAAGCTGATCTCATTTGCCTTTTTTCATTCCGTTTTCTCTTTCACATTTTAAATGTTCATTTTAATTGCTAGAGTGGGATATTTAACAGTAACAGTAACAGTAATTGAGACCAGACTCCCTTTTTTACTTATGCTCTGATGTGTGAAGAATCCATTTTGATCTGACCTTTTTTTAAGGGGAAATATTTTACTGATTTTTTTTCTCCTTTTGTTTGGTGTTTTAATATATCTGTGATCACACAGAAATGTTTATTGTCATGCATTTAATTGTTTTATTGCACATTTATTCTACTTGCCTTTGAAAATAATACACTCTGAACATTCATGTATTTTATCAGGTTCCAAACCATTACTTTTTCAAAATGGAAAAATTTGTCTTTTGGAAGTGTCTTTAGATGTATTAAATAATACAAAAGAAGTGATAAAACTTGAAGTAGAAAGAACATGAATATATGCTCTTGAGAGTAACACTACTCTAAAACAAGTAAAGTGAGCAATCAGACAAAAGTTTTTATATCCCATGCTTTATGCTATCAACCATGCAGTGGGTAGCTTGAGGCCTTTTACTTTTAGCAGTTCTCCTGAGTATGCTAATGCTCTCTTCCTGTATAAAATGCCAAGACAATAAAACTTTAAAGAGCAAACAAGAGTTAGATGATGTGTGTTAAAAACAGCTACTTTACAGAAAAGAATGACACTTGCTATTAAAGTTGTTTTGTAAGTGCTAGGCAGATCTGTTTACATATCCTGTGTTCTGGCTGCCATTCTGCTGGATAAACTGTGATATCTGTGCATATGATTATGTAGATACGGCTACATTTATAGCTGTGTTTATAGCTAAAATACTGCATATTGTAGCAATTCTTGCCTATAACAAAGGCAAATACCTTGAGTTACACCCTAACTCAAGATTCAGCCTTCCTCTCTCATTTTAATGATGTGTCTTTTGTCAAAATAGGCATTTTCGGGACTTGCTATGGTAACTCTGGAAACTTGTGAGGACATGCTGCTCAGTTCTTGATAGATTGAAGCAACAGAATGTACATGCCCCGTGCCACCACTGGAGAAAGAATCTATGCTTATTCATCCCTTGCACCAAACTTAGTGCAAGAATTCTGGGCTTCTGTGAGACCATGAGGCATCAGACAAAACATGCAAACTATGACTTGATACCCACTCACTTGTGACATTTTTTCCTTTTCTTTGTGGAGGGAAAAAGGGAATGAATGCAATCTGCAAGGAAAGGTCAGGGTAGGGAGAGGCTTGCGTGAGAGGCAGAGGACCAAGGAAGAGAAGAGACCTCTTCTTTGCTTCCATGACCACATTGGTCAGGGACCCTCATTTTTGTTAAAGAGCATTACTTAAGAAAATGAGAAAATAGTATAGGTAAAGCAAAACAGAGGCAAAACAAATGAGAAAGAAGTAAACAGAAGTAAATAGGTAAAGCAAAGCAGAAGTAAAACGAGAAGACAAGTGAGGAATATGGCAAATAATGAAGACACAATTTCAATTTTGCATTACCTCCACAGATAACATAATCTCTTTCTGTTTTTAACTGAGAAATAGTTAATAAACTATTAAAAAAAAAGTATTTTACTGGCACAAGCACCTACTTAGTTTTAGTCTACTGAGAACGTTCACCCAGGAAGTGTGAGTGTTTCTCCCCTAGAGAAGGGTTCTCGAGGTGTGATAATTACTTCACTCACCTAAGAATTTGGAGGCTCTATTAATCTCCAAGTAGGTTAAACCTCCATCTCCTGATTCCTAGGAAGATGCCCTAGCTACAACAGCAGGTATATATGCTGAGCAATGTTGCCTGTCATCTTGTTATGTGGCACACATGCAGGAACAATGGAGCAAGGTATTAGGGAAGGAGGCAAGATGTTATGCGCAATTTAGAGATCAAAGGATTCAGTTGGGAAGGTGCAGAGTTTGAATTCTAGACAAGCTTCCAGATGGAGTAATTTCTTTGGTATTTCAGCAAGAATCCCAGTGACAGTGTCAAAGCCAACCATCTTAGCCATTTGGTTGTTAAAATTGTACTGACTGTCACTTTATCAGGTATGATAAAACTATATGATAGCAAAACTGTCTTGTTTTAGGATGATCATATGATTTTAGCATATTTTGTGTGTGTGTGCGGAAGTCACTGTATCTGTGGTTGAGCATTGGAACATTATCAGAGACATTGTTTTCTGTTATTGTAGTGCCTTAGCTACTGAGTGTCAGAAAGTCGGGAAATCGTTTCAGTTGTTGGATATGAACCTAGTACTTCACATCTGGTTTTGTGAAACAGAGCAGTAAGAGCATTTAGAGTCATTAATTTACCCATCTGTGGCCAGGTATCTTAACATAGGTGGGCAAACCAACTTACTTAGAAAATAGTCTCTGTTCATTGACTAGAGAAAGACGGGAGGTCTGTAACTTCAAGTAACTGTATCACACTTAAATGCTTGTTAAGTGCAGCGAGTCCAAGCCAGTGTATTTACGGCACTTTAAAACCTCTAAAATTTTGGCCTCATGTAATGAAATATAATCTGCTCCATTTCTTACGCTTTTTGAATACTTAAAAATACTGCAGGAAGTTGTAGGTGATCAGTATAACCATGGCCTGGTAGCTGGGGTAACTCTTATATTAATTATTACATAAAGCGTCTGAAATTTTATATTGTGTGCCTCCCAGTTTCCTTTCTCTATTTGATGAAAGGTGGCCACGATCCCATATGCAGCATATGACTAGTGGGATCTTAAGCCCTAGGTTTTCTTTCTGTGTTTCAGCAGTATTAAATCCAAGTTCTGTCTTTGACTTGTCTTCAAATCTGATTCCTGGTATGTAGGCGCTGAGTGCTTTCTTGACATAAATCTTCCCTGAGAAAATGTGTTACTTATTGTGGGCATGTATGTTCTGTTCAAAATTTAAATTTAAGATCAGTTGTCAACAATCTATGTCAGGCAATTGTATTTTAAGTCAATGCTTAAGACTCTTTCTTCCTTCATTATTTCAAAATGGACTACTTCTCCAAACTTACAGTGAGTTAGAGCTGATAAGCAATAGGTTTCAAAGTGACAAACAGAACTGAAGATATTTTATACACAAAGATTCATTATTTATGGTTGCTGCTAATCTTACATAACAATTGTACATGGATGTAACTGTAAGTTCCACAGTACACACCTTCAAAATATAAATTCAGACTTCTGAATTAAAAAAAGACAAACCCAAACAAGTGCAGTTAAAGCTGGGTTGTGGGAAACATTGGAGAAAACTTTTTTTATTCTTGTAGAAACAACAGCATTGGATGAGACATGAAATGATGCTTAGGAGCAATAATGACAGTTTATGCATTAGTGAAAACGCAACTTCTTTTTAACCTGTATGTAATAGACAGCATACTGCTGAAGAGTTTTGGAGGGATTTGAAGGTCAATTCTTTCAGAACTAATAAATTTAGATTTTTAAATGAGCATCAGGATCATAATGAAATCAACTTTCAATAAAGCTATTACTTTTCCTGTCTCTATTATATGTTCAAGAATTCTCACTCTTGAGGATGGAAAATAAGGGATGCAAATGAAGTTCAACTATTTTTCTAGTGTTTGTCTCTGCATTGTACTAGACTGATAACATTTCAGTGATTATTGCAACTGGCACAGACCCGGGTGTTTTGTCACCAGAATACTTAGCACATCACTTGTCCCCATGATCATGGCAAATGCATCATGCACAGTGCCATTTTACTTCATTGTATAATCCTAGGGGGGAAAGGTACCATTTTAATCTGTAAAGCTTTTTAGCAGTTGAGGATACTGAAAGAAATTGGTCATGAAAAAACAAGGAAAATTGCAGACTGAGGAAATGTAGTCTTGCCATAGGAAACAATGAGGCGATTATACCATTCTGTTAAAACTGCAGCTCATTTAATAAGGAGTGGAAGGAGTTAGAAAAGGTGACAGGGAAAGCAGATATCCCTCTGGTGAGGTTTTGTGGAAGGGGCTTGTCATTATGGTTGTCCTCCTTCTCACTCTGTGGACAAGACTGAGGACAAGGCAACTAAACTCATTCTCAACTGATTTACCAAAATAATCTAGTTCCTAACAGCAGATCCAGAATCCTGGAATTAAAACCATTCTGATTTCTCGAATTTTAGTTGTTGACAGTTTTTTTAGAAAAGTACAGTGAAAATAAGAAATAAGGTTTTAGAGTCACTTCTCAAAAAGTGAGTTCATACATCATGTCCTATATGACTCTTTGTGTTCAGCTATCATAGTGCTGTACTCTGTAAGATGGGAATTGTTTGAAACCAAATGTCAAGACACACACATACATTCTGTGATGAAGGTGTTTCTAGAAAACATTATGGTAGGTTGTTATGAGAAAGAATAACCTTGTCCAAATGAGCAAGGGTAAGAGTCAAAAAAAAAAAAAGGACCTTATGCAGTGTTGTCCTTCGTCTTCGATTTTGTGTGGAAAAAGTGAGTTCCAAGCATCTATGGTTTCAGTCACCTTCTCTTTTGTATGCTCTTGTCATTCCCAACCCTACTCCTTTACCTTTTCTCACTCTTGCCCTGACTGGATCATTTCTCTCTGCAGTTCTATCTGCATAATCATCAAACTTGTTATTTTTTTTTCAAACTTTTTTATCTTTAAATTTTATTCCCAGAGGCAAATATGATTATTCTGCTCTAAGATCATTTACTTTTGAGGTGCTTCAGTTTGAAAGCATTCCATTGTCAGGTCGTTCCCATATCTGATTATTCCAGTCCCCCACTGTTAAGCTTTCACACCACTTACAGTAGGTTACCTATCATTCCAGTTTTAATCCCTTTCATTCCCTTGTTTCTTTAACTTCATAATGTTACAATCCCCTGACTTTCCTTCTTCCTTTTTTTTTTTTTTTTTTTTTTGTTATCATTTCATTGTCCCATTTCATGATCTCTTTGCATTTACCTTGGAGGCTTGTTCTGTTCTAGGGGACTGCTATGATCCAAGTCTCTTGTTCATTGTATAAGACTTGACATAGTGTATAAGAAAATAAACTCGCGAAACATATCAATTAGCAGGGATGTAACAAGCATTATTAAATAGGTGAGAAGCATGTAATTGAGCAGATCAATGTGGTAGCAGTTGCAGTATTTCTGGGTATCCTTGTTCATCAAAAACGTTTCACGTAATCACATGATATTTTAATGCCTGTATAATTTAATTTCACACATTTTTATTCATAAATCTAACATAAGGATGATAATGGGCAAAGAGATTTTGTGACAACAATTGACTTATTTTTATATGAAAAGAGGAACAGCTAGGAAATGGGATCTTAAAGGTTATAGCTTTTGTCTGAGCATACTCCCACTGAAAGAAGTTCTATTGTGAGAATATGCAGTGAAATAATTTTGGCTTTTGTACAGAACCATTTACATGTGGACACTAATGGAAAAATAAGCAATGGTGTTTTTATTAACAATATTTTTCACCATTTCCGTTGAGACAACTTTTCACTTGAATGTTTCTCTAAATATTTATATTTTCCTTTTTTTAAATTTTATTTTACATTACTTTACTTTTCAGTCCATTTGTCCTCTACATTTGCTTCTGTTCATCAATTTTCTTATTTTCCAACGCTGATGGTCCAGTTCTTTATCATTTCATCGCTAGCTTCTTAAATGTTACACGTCTTACTTTTGATCAGAAGTTGCTATTTCTTTCTTACATGATTCCAGCCCCAATTGTTGCACTTCTAGAGTACATTCCCAATGCTCTTAACAAAAAGATCACTCCAGCGATACAGGGCCTTCAGCTGAAAAGAGTCAGATCCCCATAGCATAGCTTGTAGAAGTTGGTAGGCTCCTGTGGGGTTTCACAGAATCTTTTTGGAAGCTGTCTTGCTGAAAACTTTGTGGTACTGCTGTCATGAATTCTCAGTGTATGGACAAGATACTTTTGCTTTTCACATAAAAGGTCTGTATAAGAAAAGGCAGCATCTTAAGTATTGTTGCAGATGTTAAAAATTTGTTTGACGTTGCACAACTAAATCTCTCTGCAATGTGGTCGTGTAGCTCCTCAAATTAGTTCATAAGAGAGTCCTATCTTTGTACAATGCAAAAGCTGAGATGAAAGTGCCATTAAAGTGTATTTCTAAAACTGCACAGACAGTAACAAATTTTATCCACTCCTGATGATTGCATTTGTTTTTTAAATAACTATAATATTATAAGCCAAAATTTTTGAAAGTGGACTCTCTAAATACTGTTTCTTGATACACATGTCCAAAATGTGTCTTTAAACTTACTTATCACATAAAAAGTCAAATAAAAAAATACAATTATAACCAACTGATAACATTTATACCAGTTGTTTAAATTATGATCCATAAATCCAAGCATTCCTTGAAAAATGTAGGACATTATGCTGAGAAATTATTTGACTATTGTTTAATCTTTAGAATTCATAGAAAACTAAGCACTTTAAGCATTTTAAAAGAATAAAAATTCCAATGTAGGGTTGTGTTTTTTTAAGACTTTATAGAAAGACTTCATCTCGTGTGAAACCCCACGTGTGGGTCACATTAAAGTTACTAAATCTCAAAATGGCTAAAGACATGATTATACCTGGTAAAGTCTATATGCAAAAGTAAAGTTCACAGTCTTCTGACGAAGTGCAGTTGCATCTAACAAAAGTCTTTGATTTTAGATCGGTGCTGGGAATGCATATATGTAGTACAGACTCTGATGTAATTTCTGTTAGGGTTATAACTGCAAGCATTCTGGTGGTTTTCTCCAAATAAGCAACAACATTAAAGGTTTATCTTAAATTAGGCTGAAGATATCCAGTAGTCTCCCTCCTACACCAAGATTTTACCAAGTTCATTGTTCCACTGTACCCATTAATAAGGATTTAATGATGTTGCAGAATCTTTGTATGATTGTGGCCGCTCCACTGGTGCTTTTCAAAGGCTTAAATAGGCTTCTGATTGAGATGGATAAGGGGATATGTTTATTTGATGCAGTATTATGCTATGATAGTAGTAGTCTGGGTAATTAGGGACTTCCCCGAAAATTAATTCTTATTTCTCTTCCTGTTTCCCCTCCTTTTCGTCACTCCTTGCAAATTTGGCATTATCAGACACCATAGCTGAAAAATGACCTCTGAGCTTTTATCTCCTCTTGCTCTAAGAACACAGGAGATAAGAGTCATGTTGTGGGCAACCATATATTACAATACCTCTCCTACAATTATCATAGTCCATCTCTAATTTGAAAGACATTGGAAAACTTCATTCCTTTGATGATTATAAGCCACATTCTAATTTCCAGACTAAATATATTCTAATTTAGGTTTGCTGATATATGTTTTAGTCTACTGAGTCTTTTTTATTCTTCCTCATGTTTCTCAAATGTATTCTAGAGAGCACACTGTGAGCTTTGAATCTTCATTTTGTAGACCAGACTGTTTCTGATAGAGCAGACTGTCCATTTCCATCATGTGTCTACAAGCCATTCCATAAAAAGACTCAGTTTGGATTTAGTTATGTGGGTAGGTATTAACAGGTTTTTGAAGAATTCCAGATGTACTTGTATATAATGTGTTCCTTCTTTGTCTCTGTTCCTGTGGGGAAGAAGCTTATTTCAGCTATATTCAGCAAAACTGTTATGGTTTATTTTAATATACACTATTACAGATGGACTGGGGGCCCTGTTGTAGAAAACGCTGTACAAAGGCAAAACAAAAAGGTTTGTCAAACCCCTGCCCCAAACTCTTGCAGTCTTTAGGTAGTAATTGAATTACTTAGGTTTTGAGAAGGACCTTCAGATGTAGTTTGAATAGAAGCTGTATATACTTAAACTACTGTCCCCTTGTAGAATAACATCACTTCATTTAGAGAAGGGTTTGACACAAAGCCGGTTGCCATTGACAGCACTATAGGTACATAAAGCCCAAAGGTGAACCATGCCTGGTAGCAGTGACATACCCTGAGATGAGCACCCGTCAAGTAGTGTTCTGTTACTATGCATGCCCTTTAATTCATAGCATTATGAGAGATAATTATGCATTTGTATCTATCTGGAGCTACTGGAAGTACAATTAAAATCATATATATTTTTATTTTGTAGCTACATATATACAGGCGTATTAATGACCAGTGTATTGCACTGTATATATTTCATTCAGCAG
>NW_008237919.1:1710853-1723785 GCF_000691975.1 Corvus brachyrhynchos | reverse complement strand
TCCACTGCCCTCTGAAGCTGAAGTCTGTGTTTAAGCACAGCTCAAAGCATGTGGCTAAGAGGCAGGATATATTAATCTAGGCTCTGTGATATCTCAGATATCTCCTAATCAGCTCAGTCTGCAGGCAGACTATATTTGTGTTTTCTTGCAGAAATGATACAGATACAGCATATTTATCTGAAATGTTGCTCTTCACATCTAAATGGTAAATCTGCAGTAGTATAAAAATGGGAGGCATGATTAATATTTGTATGTTAACAGTTTGGTGAAACATTCTGAAGAAAGTTGGAATGACTGGATGCACAGTCTTTCCTAAAAGTAGAAATTGTAGCTGGTGACAAATGTGTGCTGACAAACGTATGTGGCTGTTGAGAGCATACTTAACAGGAACATTGTACATAAAAGTAAGCTCTGTCTTCCACACAGTTCTTCTGATTGGTCTTTTCTGAAGACTGGGGAAAGACTAAAAATACCCGGTTTTTTGAGAAGAGAGGAACTGAGTGGGAAATGATGACAGCGTTCAGAACACTGTGCAGAGAAGATGGGAAAGAACTTGTCCATTGGGAATGGGACAAGAAATAGTTGATTGGTATTTTGGCAAGAACACCAGAAAAAAATCCCCACCTTTCTGACTTTAGGATAATAAAGTGCTGATATATGTACCAACACAGAAAGTCTTTTCAACCACTGATACCGGAAGCTTCTAAGAAGAAATTAAAGTGGTCAAAAGCGGTTTAAGTATGAATGATCCTACTTTGGGGTAGGGAAAAGAAATTAAGAGACTTTATGATCTCTTGAAGTCCCTTCCAACCCTGTTTCTTTTGATCCATATCATAAATCTTGAAAAAGTAGGAGCTTTTTCATGTATGCCGTGTTTTATAAAGATAGCTGAATTGCCCATATCCATTTATGTTGTAACTTGGAGCAGCTCTCATTGCTAAATACTTTTAAGCACTCTTAAGATTGAATTGAAAGTTGGCCTTGCAGAGAAATACATAGTGAGCACAGAATTCAGCTAATATGAGAAATGTCAGCAAGGGCAGTGCAGAAAGTCCTGAACAGGTCAGTTTGACCAAATTGTCCATGTTGAGAGTGATGTGTGATTCTGCTTGTTAAATGCTACCATCAGCTGTTCAGCAAAAAAAACAGAACTGAAGATCTGGCCTTTCTCCAGGCTTGTTCTAGCAGAACAAGCTAGTCCAGCTAGGCCAGCGGTGTTGGGAATCCAGAGAGGTCACAGCTGACTGGAAACTGGAGAATGTTGTCCCAGTTTCCAGGAAAGGCAATAAGGAGGACACTGGAAACTACAGGCCTGTTGATCTCAATGCAGTGTCTGACAAAACCATGGAAGACCTTATTCTGGGAACTACTGAGTTAAAAAAGAGGAGGACAACACAGTCACTGGTGACAGCCGGCATAGATTCATGAGGGGGAAGTCCAGTTTGTCAAACCTGATGTCCTTCTATGACAAGATAACTCAGGTACTTAGTTGTTGCTGCAAAGTTTTGGTGTAACTGGTACACTTCTTAAAACTTCCCAACCATTAGACACTACAGAGCATGCCAGATCCACAGCCCCTTCTCTTGAACTTTGTTGTTTCTGGGCTTGCTCTTTTTCTATGGTTCTTCAATAACCCCAAAAATATTCACACTGAAATCTCTAGTATTTTGTCATTTTCCTTTGAAATTTTGCCTTAAAAACTTCTGTGCCTTTTCTCCCTAATACTTTTCTTTGTTTAGCGTGTTAACTTTAGACGTTTGAACTAGATGCAGTTGATGGGTTGAAAGACTTTAGAGGCCTGTGCCCTAAGCTAATTTCTTGTCAAGTCTCTACTTTTTTGTGGTTCTATCACAGAGAAAATACATTTATTTAGACACCAAAGGGAGCAAGCAAATGTCAAGGATGGGAATTTTAGTAAGAGTTGCTAGAATCAGAAAATCTATGTTAATGTCATCTTCTTAATCAGAACTTGATGCTTAAAAATTTTGATCCTGTAAGAAGGGCTAATTGTAGGTGAGCTTTAAGCCTCATTTGATATATAGAGTGTTCTTAATATGCCAGTTTTTCAGAAAGATGATGTCTTTATCCATGTTCAAAACTTAATATAGTAGTGGAAATAGGATATCCATATTAATAGTCTTTGCCTTTTCTTGCCAAGTTTAAAAATAATAATAATAATTAAAAGAAAGAACCCCAAACAATTGACAAAACACCAAGACCTGCTCAATTTAGTTATGTTTCATAATGTAAAAAAAATCCTCTGTGTGTTTTCACTGCCCATTTTTAATCAACAAATTTTTTTTGTTAAAGGAAAATGAAATTGTCGCATTAAATCTGTCAATTTATACTCTAGAAATTTCTCTATACAAAGCTCATCTCTTTGTACTAAGCTAAAAGGACAAAGAGAGCATGTTTGATTGTTGGGAGGTTTTTTTATTATTTTCAACATATTTTCAACTCAAACTCCTTACTATAAAGCTAAAATTATTCAAAAACTTGTTTTGCATATTTTCCTTTTTATTTTGGAATGCCACTAATGGCCATTTTCAAACTTTTGTTTGAACAGAAACTCTGTGTTTTAGCTGTCCCTAATTTAAAGAGAATAAGTTGATATATGGATGTTCTTGGGCAGGCCCAAACTGATAGGACAGGAAGCACCAAGCTCCAACTCCATCCTCTTCAGGATCAAATGTATTTGTATATTTCGTAGATAAGCAGATAAGTAATCTCTGAGTTGGGAACTGCATATGCTATAGAAAGGAAAAACGAGAGGTTTGCTCCTAGTCTCCATGAATTAATGGTTAGCTGGCTTCTGCAGCGTGAAGGTCAATAAGTGTTAAAACATTTTTCCTGTAGATTAATGGTAGATGGCATCTTGGAATTATTGAATACTCAATATTTTTAATAGGATTTATATATATAATAATTTTAATAAACAGAACTCATTAACTGTGTAACATACTGAGGATTTTAGAAACCTCTTTTTTGCAGTAGCATCATGCCTTTTTATTTTTATAATAAATTAGTAGTGTGATAACTATAAGGATAAAGTTATTATAAAACTGCCATATTAAATTGGGTGACCCTTAAGTATGAGTAAGGTGAAGGTGAACATGTGCTTTTTTCCTATACTTTCCATGTTTCTGTATTTTTAGTATATCACTATAACTCGTATCTCCAATGTTCTACTTTTGCATTGACTTCAGAGGCAGCTAAATTAATTAAAAGTTTCCTCCCACAGATATGTTCTCATGCCATAGGTCACTTGTGTTGTTCTTTCCTGGATTCTTCTATATGGTTTTTGAGATGAATGAGTAAAAGCTAAAGGGCAGTCAAGTTATATAGAATATAAAAGTTGAAGTGAGGACCTGCTTACAAATGCATAAACATGTTTTATATAATTGTCATTGTCACTTTTCTGTCCTAGTTAGTCTAACATACTGGGTTTGGACTTCTTAAGCAGAGGCACCATTGAAAGATTCATAATGTATTTCCCAAGGGGTTATAGTAGATGGATGTATATGGGCGGTTTATTTTCATTCTTTTATTTGTCAGCAGTAAATTGATTTTGCCATGAATTGTCAGCTTTGGGGTTTTTTCACAATTAACTTCACATATAACTAGTCTATATATATCGTGTTGTTATCTCTGTTTATATCTTCAGGGCTATTCATAATTATATTCAAAATAGAAATCAAATGTAGGATCTTAGAGAATTCTTGGTGTTAACCTTACCTCTATGTTGTGATACAATCTTTTATTCTTCACTTAATAACTTTTATTACTGACAAATCTTTGTGTCTGCTTTTAGTATGAGTTAGATTTTTGGAAGTTTCTCACAGGAATTTGCAAATTTAAATACATCCGTCTACTCTCCTTGTTTACTGCAGCATTATTCTTAGAAGCCTCATAGAGCAAGTAAAATTACTGGTCTTACATATACTTGCTATTCCACCTAATTCCTCTGGTAAAAAAAATACATGTTTCACCTTTGGTTATTCTCCCTTCTCCCCAAGCGTTCTGCCAGATGCATTACATATTCGTCTTACATCTTCTGCTGTGAATAAACTTCAGAATTGAAATCATGGCCCTAATGAAGTCAAGGGGAATTTTGCCATTGACTTAAATGAGATCTGGAGTTCATCCAAGGAAACTCCTTGTCTTCATGTCTTTGGCTTTCCCTCATTTTTCATTCTGCCTTCAGTCACTCTGAATCACTCCTAATCTCCATCTGATATTTTTTGTAACTTCTTACAGTCTCGTTTCTCAATTTAAATTTCTCAAAATATTTTAATCTTTTTTTTCACTTTTCTTTTCCTTTTTTCTAGATAAGACAAGGAGTTCTCCCGAATCCGAAATCTTTTTATTGTCTTTGAAAATTTTTACACTCTTACTACTCTATAACATTAGCAAAATCACTCATGTTGAAGTCCAGAACAGTTTTATCCATGCAAATACAAGCAAGAAATATTTTCTCAGTTGTGTCAGGACTAATTGGATATGCCCTGTTAACCAATAAGTTTGTAAGTGTTTTTTAAAAAGGTTTGGGTTTTATTTTTCCTGCAAATATAAGTGTAATGTCTTAATATTTTCTGCTATCTCTATTCCCCTAAAACATATTAAAGATACAGATAAAATCACCCCCCCTTTTTTTTTTACTTTTTCTTCATTAAACAGCCCTCTTAATACTTAGTACCTCCTTTCCTATGCAGCTTGTGCCATACTCTTCTCTTTAAAATAGCACCATGTGTTCTCTTAGTTCAGATTTTCAGGTAATAATGAGTATCTTCCTGCTGTCCTGCTCCCCTCTAATATTAGACATACATAGGCACTCATATGCAGAGTAGCTTTCCTCTGCCATTTTCATGCTTGATCTTCACATTCAGTTATTAATTGTTCTTGACTTTTACTCTGGTCCTACATTTGCAATACTTGGATATTCTCTGATTTCTCCTGGAATATTTGAATATGCTGGGACCTCTCCTTGTTTACTTCTTAATTGATGTCCTGCAGGATGGACCTCTTTCTCATTAGGTTTGCACATATCAAATTAGGGGAATAGTCAATATGCGTAAGGGTAAGATGGCTATTCAGAGGACTTGTATGGGTTGAAGGACTTGACCAAGAGGAACTGTATGAAATACCATGCCCTGCACTGAGGAAGGAAAATCCCAATCTGTATCCAGTTTTGGCACCTCAGATTTGAAAATTACAGCAGTAAACTGGGGTGAGTTCAGCAAAAGTCTACCCAGATGGTCAGAAGCGGAAGCAGCTGCCCTCTGGAGAGAGCCAGAGCGAGCTGAACTAGATCAGCCTGGAGAAGAGGGGGCTTTGAGGGGACCTGACTTTTAGTACCTACAAGAAGGTAAGGAAGAAGATGGAACCAGGCTCTTCACTGTGGTGGTAGAATGAGAGACAGAGGGCATGAGTTAAAATGAGAGTTTCAGACTGGATATAGAGATACATGGATATATATCCTCTTTCCTCATGAGGACCGTTAGGCAGTGGATGGGGCTGTTGACAAGGAAGTTGTATAGTCCATATCCTCCAAGGTTTTCCTGACCTCACTGGATGAAGTCCCAAGCAATCTGGTGTGACCTTCTAGCTGTGCCTTCTTTAGGGAGTGGGTTCACGGTATTCTAGAGCCCTTGACCTGAATTATCCAGTAATCCTAGAGTGTGTTTTCTTTAAAACAGAACCATTGAGAGAGTGAGCAGAAGCAACCTAGCAATTTTAGCAATCAGGCTTAAGGAGAAAGATGCTCTGGATTTTGTTTTACAGATCCTAGGGAAGTCATATCAGGTGCTCACAGAAGGCATGGATCTTAGAACAGCGATAACTGAGTTTACATCTTTTTAATGTATCACAAAAGAAAAATTGTGTATGCAAGACCAGTTTTGTTCAATTGGTAATTATGGCGTTTGTGATTACTATTTTTCTTTACCTCTGCCCCAAGGGACTCACCTCCCTTTTATTCTAGTGTAAATGAAGGGAGGGCATGAAGAACACTAGCTGCTTCTACACTGACTGCTAAAATTTTATCTACAAATGTTATAAATAGGGAAGTCTAGTTTAGGGGTTGTAAAAGCACTAATAGACTTACACAAACTCATTCATACTTGCTCCTACGCCTTGCTTGATGTGCCAGAGGCATTTTGTGACCATTGATCATTAATTCCATCTTATGCAATCTCCTCTAGCAATGAACTAAAGACAAACTTTAGTGGCCTAATTAACTATTCCTGTGCACTTTTATCTCCTGTCAGCATCTGCAGCAGTGCCTGCCAGCTAGGACTGTTTGTTGCCTCTGCTTTCCATTGCCAAGTCAATGCAACTCCCAACTCCACCACAGTAGACTGAAATCCTTGGTGATGGATAAAATGATAGATTATATTTCAAAGGTATTTTTTGTGCTTCAGTGTTGCATTTCAGAAAATAAAAAGCTGTTACTTCCAATTTTTTTTCTCAAAATGGCTCTTGGAGAGCCCAGGGTGTAAGGGTGTAATTTGAAAGGCCACTGAAGAGCACTGCTTCTATAGGAATCATACTTCTGGTCTTCTTCCACCAGGATGTTGTAGCTTCACCCTCTCCTTAGTGAAATGAGGTAGCACACCCTCAGCTTCCTGAGAAAGGTATATGACAACAGGACCTTCCTTTCTTGTGTGAAGAATCCAGAGATTTGCATATAGGCATTATTTTATCTAGAAATAATGCCACTTCCCTGTCATTTCAGTATATGTGATAAGTACATGGGGGAAGTGTTTCCTGATCTTCAGTGCGAAATAATAATGGATTCTGTGACAGTTGTAGCATTACTGAATTTGTATTTAATTACTCGTCTAATACTTTCTTCCCTTTCTCAATATTTGGATTAGTATCTCCCTATGTGGCTGTACATATTCACATCAATAAACACAGTTCAATTCTACTTAGAAAAAATAATAAACTGTTTATAATAGCGTAAAATTGTAGAAAGACAGAGTAAGAATTAGGTAATATGAAAATACTATAGGATTTGAGAATTTGTCTCCATTTGTCTACCAAAGCATAAATACAAAAATTCTAAATCTAAAATAGTGGAATGGAAAAGAAATCTTGTCTTTCAAAATTGCTGTAGGATATCCTACAGATCTATAGCTATATTGGCAAGATGTAATATAGCTCTTCCTGAGGAAATACTAGTTCACCTCTATTAGGAAAAAAAGACAGCATTAGAAGTTGTACATCATATATTTCAACAGGTTAAACTTGGAAAATACTTAATGTTAATGCAAAGAAGTCTTTAGAAAGCGAAAATGCTTCAGATAAAAACAAATATTTTAAAAGTTTTTCACATATGAAAATACTAAAACATACAGAAATAATTAGATTGGCCACAGAATTCTTTGAGCTTAGTAGCTCACCTTTTTGGCTTGGACACAAATATTTTCAAACTTCCACAGATTGAAGAATTCTGTAGCTGTGGATCTTCTCCCAGCATTTACTGGAACACTTTGTGTAGCTGAATCAAAATTGCAGTTCAGGATGCCCTCTACATAAAAGAATTGAGGGCATCTGTTGATAATAAACAAAAACATAAATAAAAATTGCAGGTGTCCGATATTAAAAGTTACACTGGAAATACGAAGTTCTATAAAAGATACTGTGTTACACAAATATAGAGTTCTGGTTTTTTTCTTTTCATATGCTGAAGCATAGTAATGGTAATGAAGCAAAGACAGTGAATAGATAGTACCGTTGGAGGAGTATCTGCAGCCTAACCAATTGGTTTTGAACATGTAATGTTTGTGGGCTTAAGGCTGTCTACAGAATAGTGAGGAAGATCAACGGAACATCAGTTTGCTTGGGAAGTAGTTAAAGTTGCTTGAGAGCTGCCTAATTATTTAGTTGGGATTTTTTTTTAACTCTTTAGAATCTTTATTTGTTTAACAGGCAAACATAAAAGAAAATCAGTGTAGGTTGCCATGACGCATATGGCTTAGAAATTTTTCAGTCGCGAAGATTCCCCTGGGAAAACTTTCTTCACCTGAGTTTTAGAAGATTCATCATCTATACACTTCTGTATGAAGTCACTAGGAAAGCTAGTGAGTCAATAGTATCAAAATTAAAGTCTCACACAAAATAAGCTTGGGAGGGACTTCAAGACATGATGTAATTTATTGCCCTTTGTGCCATTGAATACCAAAGTAAAAAACTCCCTAGTGTTACTAGGTACCGAAGTCACCATAGCAATACAAAATACTTTCAGCTGCAACCCAACAAAAAGATTATCCTTTCATGATTTTAGACTGATTATTGCAACCCCTGAGTAGACTAAAAATGCACCAGAAGAGCTTAAAAGAATTACATGACTTGTTGCAAATTATATTGTTGGTTACAAAGCTCACAGTAACCACATTGACCTAGGCAGCTTCTCTCTCTCAACATCTACCACCACTTCAATACAAAGCCAAAAGCAAAGCGTTTTCCCTGCTAGTCATTACATTGACTTAACTGCCTGAGAGACTCAATCTCTCTGTCATGATGTCCCACAGCACTTCTTCTTAAATGATTTTAGCAGAACATTAAAGATTTTTGGTGGATATGGGCAATAATATTTAGAGGACCCAGATCTGAGCTGTGGAATTTTCCTGGCAGCTTTCAGGATTAAACACCGAACCACTGGCTTTTTTTTTTTCACATATAAAAATGAGAAATGACCTAATGAAATAATTCTTTTTTCTTTTTTTTTTTTCTTCTATAGAATTGCATGAAAGATATAGACGGAAACTTAAATTGTTAAATCTCTTGTTTGGAAGAAGGAAAGGATTGCTGTAGTAACTTAATGCTTGTGGTTATAAAAGGCATTGTCTGCCTTTATATGTTTTCCAAAGAAAAATTGAATCTTTTATTCAAAACTTAAAATGAGTACTATTTTACTGAACAAATCTAAATCTTGTTGTAATTATTTATATTTTCTTGTCCTGAGTTCTCACTGCTGTTTTGCTTTATTCGGTATCCCCTTATGTTAAAGTTGATGTGACGTGAATCCACTGTAGAAAACGTGCTATTCATAATTGAGAATATTGTATCAAGTATATTTTCTCCTTGTTGACACCAGCTCAACTCAATTTAATTAAGAAATCATGTACTTGGTTATACGATCTGGTTGTTTTCTTGTCAGCAACAGCACACATTCTAATGTTTAAAAGTGGAATGTAAGACTTGTTTTGTTGCTGTTGTCTAGAGTTTAGCAGGATTTTAGTAGCTGTCATACTAAACACATTTTCCCAAGGCAGGATCAGGCTTATCTTGTGCAAAACTCAGAAGACAAGTTCACCTTATATCAGATGAGTTATTGCAGGCATTGAGAACTTGGCTTCATCCCTAAATATTTGGAAGTTACTTTACACATTCCTTCCTAGTAGATATTAATCCCTCAGCTGCCTGTCCTGTTATCTTTCTCTTTCCTTTGAAACCACAAAGCTCTTCTCCAACAGCCTACAGTCTTCATAAGGCCTCTGTAAATGTCCAGCAACTGTTACCTGTCTCCTGGCAGCTATCCAGTTAAATGATATAAATTGTGATTTCTTTAAAGATACAGTATGCAGTTGTAGTTTGCCAGCTGCAAGGAGCGAGAGAAAAGTCTTTATGTAAAGCTGTAAAGCACATGGAAGACTGAATGTTCGAGGCAGACACAGAGACAGAGGAACTTCATGTTCTGCAATCTATGAGCAAAGAAAAAGTAATGTATTGAGATGAGCAGGCAGATCTGCAAGATATTAGAATTCTTCTTTTATATTAAAAACATCTTTCACAGGGAGTATTATTTTGAAAGTGCTGAGTTACAGGAGAAGTCTTCTTTATAATTGTAGATCCATCAATTGTAAAGAAGGTTATCCATGGAAATGAGGATATTCATGTGTTTATATCTTAACAAAAAAAGTTCTTTGAAATAATTTAGCATAGCCGTATTTTATTTTTGCTGCTGCTGCATTCATCTCCTTGCTTTCTGTTTGTGACACTGCATTGTCAGCCCTGAGCTCAAGTAGAGGTGTATTTTGCCAGCACTTATTCAGAGGAGACAGGTATTTTTATGAGGACATTTGGACATGATGTCATAGTTGTAATTGCTAAGAGATGTCTCCATCATCTCTTTATTATCCCAAAGAGTTAGCAGGGACTTAACATACTTCTTACAGATGTGTGTCTAACTCCAAGGATGATTTGGGAAAGGCCCAAATGATGGGGACTTTAAGGCTCCCCAGGCAAAATGGTCCAGTGCTTCATTGTCTGTACTAATTTTTAACTCCAGCATCTGACCAGTTGCTCTTTCTATAACCTAAGCCATCAATTTTTCAGCCTTTCATCATGTAACAGTTTTTTCCTAATCCTCTATCAGCATTTTCTCAAGTTGTTGACATCTGTGAAGTGAGTAACGATGCCCTCTATTCTGTTGTCATTTTCATTAATAAAAAGTATCGACTAGTTCTGAACACGATTGGTTCATCAAGAAATGATCCTAAACTTTCCTAAAACACAGATTCCAATTATATAGTAGATCAGAAAGTTTTGATCACAAGTTCGAAATCACTTAGCTATGACATGTTTTAGGATTTGAGTAGCATGGCTATTAATAAGAATTCGTAGAATATAAAAATATTTATTCAGAATTTATGTTTAAATACTCAGTAAATCACATGGGAATTTGTTCTTAGCACAGTGCTCCTACTGTACAACAGAATAGTAGTGCAAAATTGTGCAAATAATCACATTTGAATACATTTCTATCTGTATACACACAAATCTTCAAGTCTTCCTTTGCTTATGGAAAAGAAAAGCTTTTTGGTTTTCATACATATCTTGTGTAGTTGCTTCCTCCTCAGAACATGTATCAAATACTATAGCTGTAAGATCCTTTACATCTCTAACCAATATGCCTGAACTTTGCCTTTTAACCTTTGATTTTGAAAAACAAACTCTAGAGTTGAGAGATGTTATTTTCAAGAGCCAATGTGTTATTCCTTGTATTTACACTTCCAGAAAGAGGTGCTTGTATGGCAGTGTTTTCTAAAATTTAACTTTCTTAAGCTTCTGCCAGAACAGCCTATTTGTTTTTGTGTGGACAGCTGAACTGTTTGATTTTTAGTCTTGATTTACTGTTAATCTGTAAGAAAGTGTAGTTGAAAAAAATGAAAATTTTGTATCATGATTGGTGCTTTAAGATTTTAATCCTTCCACAGATTAGTCATCAAAATAATCTTTGAACTGTCCTTGCAAAAAATGCAGTCCTCGATGCTAAAAAATTACAATAGGAGAGGAATTAATATCTTAATGTGTAGTGCATTTTTAATGGCTATTTTCTAGTTATCCTCTCTGTTTATGCAGTGGCTGCAGTCCAACCACTGAAGTTTAATAAATGCAATCTGGACACCACCCTTAAAGGAATTGAACTCATTTGGGAAAAAAGTTCTGTAAACAGAATTTCTCTAAGCATGGAAACGAAAGCGTAGCAATGAATCATAGAATGGTTTGGAATGGAAGGGACATTTAAAGATCATCTACTCCACCCTCCCTGCCATGAGCAGGGATATCCTTCATTAGATTGATGAAAGCCCCAACCAACCTGATTTTGAACACTTTTAGGGATGGGGCATCCACAACTGCTCTGGGCAACCTGTTTCAGTGTCTCACCATCCTCATATAAAAGATTTTTTCCTTATGTCTGATGTAAACCTACCCTCCTCAAGTTTACAAATGTTGCCTCTTTTTCTGTCACTACAGGCCTTGGTAGAAAGTCCCCATCTTTCTTACACACCCCCTTAAGTATTGAAAGGTCTCCCTGGAGCCTTAT
The DNA here is from genome assembly GCF_000691975.1 of Corvus brachyrhynchos. Taxonomy (NCBI): domain Eukaryota; kingdom Metazoa; phylum Chordata; class Aves; order Passeriformes; family Corvidae; genus Corvus; species Corvus brachyrhynchos. The sequence continues at coordinate 1,711,952 of NW_008237919.1, read as the reverse complement.
CTTCTCTATGCTGAACAACCCCAACTCTCAAATTTCTTCATAGGAGAGGTATTCCAGTCCTCTGATTATTTTTGTGGCCCTACTCTGGACCTGCTCTAACAGGTCCATGTCTGTCTTTTACTGGGAACCCCAGTGATGGGTGCAAACTCCAGGCAGGACCTCATGAGGGCTGAGTACAGAGGGGAGTGGGGGCGAGAATCACCTCTCTCAACCTTCTGAGCACACTTTTTTTTATGTAGCCCAGGATACAATTGGCTTTCTGGGTGGCAAGTGTACATTTCCAGCTCATGTCCATTTTTTCATCCACTACTATCCCCAGGTCCTTCTATGCTGGGCTGCTCTCAAACCCTTTATCCTCCAATCTGTATTGTGCTGGGGATTGCTCTGACCCAGGTGCAGGATCTCATGCTTGCTTTTACTGAACTTGCTGAGGTTCATGTGGGCCCACTCCTCAAACCTGTCAAGGTTCCCCTGGATAGCATCCCTTCTCTCCACCAAATCAACCACCGCTCAGCTTGGTGTTACTGGCAAACTTGCTGGGGGTGCAATCAACAAATCCCACTGTCTAGGTCACAGATGAAGATAGTAAATAGTGTTGGTCCCAGTACAGACTATTAAAAAACACCAACAATGAAGGATTATGCTAGGTATAATGGTGCACAAAATGCAATTTCTTGGGAGTAAAAAAGGGAAAAGAATATTGTGATAATAGTGTTACAGGGTCTGGAGAAATTATTCTGGCACTATAGCGTGATTAAAAATCACTGAAGACTTGCATCAAAAACTTAGTCGCTCACAATTCTGAAGAAAATATCTGAAATTTGAAGCTTAATGGAGTTCAGAAGTTCTCTTCAACACTTACAAATGTTTGAAAAAAGATACTGAGTAAAAAACAAACCCCACGAAAGGGCCTTAAATCTCAAGGCACACAATTACTTGTATTGCCTTAAAAAGGGATGAATGGCTTTTCTCCCTCTTTCAGAAGACACTGTTCAAACGCTTCCCAGTGATAAAAGTAATTTCTAAATGACCCCTCATTCCCCTGTAACATAGCTCCCACACAAATAAGAACAAATATAGTTAAATTCAGGTGGAGACT
>NW_008237919.1:1685853-1700853 GCF_000691975.1 Corvus brachyrhynchos | reverse complement strand
TGAGATTTATTACAGATTTATAATGTTTACAGGTCAGAAAAGTCAGGGGGAATCAATGGAAAGTTGGTCACATGTCCCATTAGAAAAATGAACGATACTCAAGGGACTTACTTGAGCTCCTAAATCCTTTCACAATTAAAGAAAAAGACCCTAAAATCAACAGCTACCGTCCTTCAAACTTTAATTTTACTTAAAATTAAGTGTGCATAAGTAAAAAGAATATGGTGACCTTAGATGCATGTGAGGCTTTTTCAGTCATTTGCCCTTTATACAATCACGTGTATGAAGAATGTTATGTAGGTGCCCCCTAGCAGACTATCAAAAGTAATTTACAGCATATTTCTTAAAAGATGCATTTTAAATTTAATTACATATCTGAGACATTATGGGGTATAAAATTATTAATGTGTAAATGTTAAATCTCTGAGAATCAAGAGAAGCAAAAACTCATGCATTGAAATTGAAGAAAACAAACAAAAAAAATTATTACAGAAAGGGCTGTATATGTTAGTCGGATGCTGCCAAGAAACTTTGCAGTTTTTCTTCTAAGCAGAGTAAAGGCTGGACCAGGAAACAACAAGGCAGACAATCCTAGTGGTTCCTAACAGTACTAATATGAATTAAAATATTATATTGCAAGTTTTACCATTTCTATTTGAAGCTATTGAAGACTAAATGAATCAGAAGTAAAAAATCAGAGTAAGAAATTCATATTGGGCTGGGAAGTTGGGGAGAGGAAAAACTGCTAGTCTGAAAAAAGTGTTTAATCTTTTAAGAATAATAATAAGATATTTGTCTATTATGTAGTCAAGTAGTAATGAAAGGGGATGCATTTATTGTTACAGTCCAATTTAACACTCCACACCTTCGACATCAGTGAAATCTGTGGAAAGCATTCATACAGATCAAAAGCACACAGTAGCTATAAGTAATTTTAGTGAATACTCTTCATTTAGGTAAAATTTTTGTAGATGCCTGAAGGCAAAAAACCTTGAGTATGTAGGCAAATAAACTAATATGTCAACTAATATATCAAAGGGAAGTTTGTCTCTCATGGCATAGACATAGTCTGCGGCTAAATGGTAGAAAGTACCTTAGATCAGAATGAGGAAATCAAATGGTAATAATACTTCTGTGAGAAAATAAGGACAAAATACTACTAAAGGTTAAGAACATTTTTAAGTTGCTGTATCAAAGTCTAATATTCTCATTAGCTTCTCTCCACCTGTGTCATATCAAAGCTTAAGCACAAATAAAAGCTAAAGGTAAGTTTTTATTTTATTTTTTGTGTTAGGAGTTGTGTCATGACCAGTTTTTCATCAGGTTCTTATGGCTTCCAAATTGTCTGAGTTCTAGAACACCTACTACAGGTAACTGAGGATGGGTGCTACTTACCAAAGTCTGCAACATCTATATATTTTTCACATTCCTACAGCAAATGTCTGACAAAAAAATAAAGTCATGCTATAATGTTTTATATGCTTTTTATTTTTAACAGAAATCAACTCCTATTTTCCACATAAACATTGTCATGTTATCTCATTTTTCCCTAGTCCCTATCAAACTGAGATTGTATCTTTTTTTAATACAGTGAGCATTAATAACAGTTTCTATATATGTGTGTGTGTATAAATATATAAGTAGCTTCACAATAACTTACTTTGTCTGGGTCTGAGTCAAAACAAGATCAAGCAACACTGCCTAGGTTTATGGCTCATTTTGTATTTCAGTAGCATCTTTCCTGTCTTAAAAGAAATCTCTTACTGCAAAAGGAAAAATAGATTAGGATTTTCAAGGTCTTTCTGTTGCTTCCTTTGTCATATTTCTTGTCTCCTGTACAATGAATAGTTGGATCCAGTACAGTGTGGTGAGGAAACCTGTATGTCATGAGACAACCAGATCTATGGACTTTATTTCAGGATTGTTATTTGTTTATTATACAAGAATATAGGCCAGGCACTGAAATTAAGCGTTGGTGTCATAATAACCTTTTTGTCCCATTTTTATTTTCTTATGTCAGGAATAACCCAAGTATTTTATTGCCATATCACCATTATACCTGAGTCCACAACTCGTAACCTCTGGGTAAACGTCATATCCAGCAGAACCACTTGGTAATTAATAAGATTCAATGGATGCCAGAGTCCATCTGTGGGTATTTATTTATGACCACTAATTGCAGGACTTCCCTCTGGACAAGCTGGAGTACTGGGGCCATGGTAGAGGTTTTCCAGCTACCTGTTAGACTTTCCATTTAGCTTCAGGGCATCATTCCTCTACAGGTTTTCTTCTTGGGGAAAACTCCTTTCATTTTATTTCTGCCACCTTTTTTATTTAAATATGTTCTTAGATGGGAAAAAGGCCAGCATATTTTATATGAATTAAAAAGCAACTCCGGAAATTTGGTAAAGTTCTTACCTCAAGACTTGTTCCGGCAACTTGTTCTGGTTTTCCCATCTTTATGTAGCTTAAGAAGCCACTCCAAATTCCATTCTTAGATAATTCTTATGTTTGACAGCCAGTTAATATAATTTTACTTGGTGGTAAGTGGATACATCTTAGTTAAAATGTGTAGTAATCCTTTCAGAATTTACTTCAATTTTCATGTCCTATAAGGTAATAAATATTTTAATAACATTATCTTATTGATTACTGGAATGTGTAACAAACACATCCCAACATGCGTTGATTTCTGGTAATTATTGTAAAACTGCATGCCCAGTTGCAGCATTGATTCAGAATGGATATGAACCAGCATATTTCTCCTCCCCCTTTCAGGAGGTGGGATACTTGTTAAATTAATCAGATGAGAAGAGACAGCAGATTGAATAATTTCAAATATTAGAATAAAGCTATAAAGTCCAGTTTCCAGGAGAAGGAAAGCCACATTGCTGAGAGCAAGCAGTGACCATGGGATGGAAAAATCAGAAGTAGCATTTGAAGATTAGTAGAGTTGGTAGGACCAATTAATTAAGACAATGAACGAGAAGAAAATTCATTTACCTGAGAATCTAAAGAGAAAAGAGAAAAAATTCTAATCACGTTGTGGGATTTTGCTCTGCTCCTCCTTCAGATGATATTATCATATTAATGAAAATGTTTTGGGAAATATATACTGGAATCTCTAAATAAAAAATCTTCTATGTTTTCATTATGCTGTTTTTCTTCAGGTGTCTGGTAAGTGCTACATATTCCAAAAACTAGAGACAGCATAAAACAACTTATTAAACCAAACTAATCAATATCTCTTAAAACTTGTTGGGCACTATCAAGGATTTGGGAGGTGGCAGCATTTCACCCTGGCCCTTCACCTGTCATACAAACACTTAACTTAGCCCAGACATAGGTGGGTACTACAGAAAGACTTTAGTCCTTAACCACACAGTAAAAGTTAGAACAGAAAATGCAGATGTTGGTAATAAATTACACATTTAAAGGAATACGGTTTAAATGTGGGCAATATATTCTGCTTTCTCATGCAACCAGGTTTTTGAAACTACTCTTATTCTCTTCTTCAGTGAGTTTGATTTGCTCATATTCATCATCACGAACAAAAGCTGAAGCTTTACAAATACAGAGGTGCTATGAAAGATTAAAGTTGTCTATCCTGGCAATTTTGAACTACTGAATGTTCTAATTTGTGTGCTGTGACTCTGCATGAGCAGTTCTGTATTATTTTTTTATGCTTCTCACTCTATACTTGTAAATTCATACATAAAGATGAATCTGCAGCACATTGTCAAATGAAATTATCCACCAACAACAGCAATAACAGGATCTTCAACACAGCATAAACAAGCATGCAGAACCACACATTTCATCTGAAATGCCCATTACCAGCACAGTTGCCCACTTAATCTCAAGGAGAGGAATTCCTTTCCTCAGCTTCTCCAGCTGGCTCTCAGTTTTGCCTCTGAAAAGCCTTTCCTGCAATTACAGAAACAAACTCGGCTTGGGCAGGCACAAAGTGAGGATGAAGTAGAGCTGAGATAGCAATTTTACTTTTATGCAAAACAAAGAGAACTATTTCAAAAGTCCACCTTTATCAAATAATTTCTGAATGTGAGTGGCATTCCTTTTTCCTCAAAACTCAATGGTTTAGTTCCTTGAATTATTTTGATGCTTCTCCTCCCCAGCTTGTTCCAGAGCCATTTATTGACTCAGGCTTTTCCTGGCTGCTGAAGATAGGCACCCTTTGCCAAGCCATCGACCAGATGTACCCCAGTGGGCTGAGGGAGATCTGAGCAATCTGCTTATTCCAAAGGTGCTTATTTTAATAGGTAGCCAAATATGTACTGCAATGATCAGCAGGCAGGCTGGTGGCAGGGCTGGGGTGAGGGGAGGAGGAGAAGGGTGTGATCCCAAACTCATCTGCCCTGTCCAGCAAGGCTATGAGATGTTCTGTTAGTTTGACTTTAGGCAAACTGCTGACTGTTTCACTTTTATAAAAAAAAAGCGTAAATGAGACAAGTTCTGCTTTCTTACAAGTTTTGTTATGAAAGGTTCGCACATCTTTGTGTGAAATAAAAGTATGATGCTAATCAACACCTCCTGGTCATTAAGATGCATGTTCTATATAACTTTTTTCCTTTGTGCAGTAAGATATTAACATCTCTTTTCCCTTTCATTCAAACAGAAATTGTATCACAAAAATATTTGTGCTTAAAAAATGCAATAAAAAAAATTGATTTTTTTGATCCAATGCTTTGCACTTAATAAGGCCAAATGATGGCAAAGCAGTAGAGAATAGCAGGAAAAGCAAATTTAAGCCCAATGGAGTGAGTGGGCAAGGGCTGCCATTTTTCACCTCCAAGCACAATTTTCTACAGGCCTTACACCCAGTGTAATTGGGACAGTATCTCTCCATACAGGAAAAACCTAGTGATTAGAGAATTAGGAAGACCTTAATCTAGATCCACCAGTTGGAATAAATCAGTATTATGCAATGGCAGATGTTGAAAACAAATTTGCATACGTGTGAGAAGCCTACACCAGGAGAGAAAATTATGAAGTCGTGATAAAGTAGTAGTTTGGATTTTTTAGTTGTGGTTGATTTTCTTTGGGTTACACAGCTTTTTCTTTTATTTATTGTATGATTTATTGTATTGGGATTTCACTTTTTGACTGTGCTTTCATAACTATGGTACAATGGTCATATTTTTAACTTGTCAGAGGCTTAACATTAAGATCTTCCATTAACCTTTGCTTAGAAAAGAAAGTTAAAAGTCAAAAGAAACACTATTTGGAGAGTAAACTGTGTTTCTTCATTAAATGTGCAAGAAGTGAATAATGACACCCTACAGACAGATATTTTTGAGTGCGGACCCAACCTGCTGTCCAGTGAGGCTTAAAACACGTGTTGTGCCAACACAGGTGTTCTCAGTCTGAGTCTGGACACTTGTTCTCACAGTCATACTGTTGCTTTGCTTTAGTATGGCAAGACAGAGCCTCGTTTATGAGATTAGAGCAGTACATCTGAAAACACCATGGTGCATCTGTTTGGGGTTTAGGACTATAGGATTATGTGGTTTGGTTTTTTGTCGCTGTTGTTCAGCTGACTTACCCAGAGAAATAAGGGTCACCTATTGGAAGTGTAAATGGGCTCTCACATGTATATAAGGAACTTAATGAGATGGAAAAACCCTAAGTCTGAGCATCAAAACATATAGCCATGAAATGAGTGTGAATAACATAGAGGTTCATGCTGATGGCAGAACCCAGAATATACCTCTGCTCATTAGTGAGATATGAATTACTTCTCTGGTGAACCACTGGAACCACATTGTGTTTTTCATTCTTCCAAATTAATCTTGTTTTGCTTCAGCTCGAAGAAGCTGTTTAGAATCAACAAGCTGGTCTATAAACATGGGGAGAAGAGGGAAGAATGAATGTTACATGCTTTTGAGTGCATTTTAAAGGGTACCATGTAGAATTTATGCACTGAAAATAGGATGTTAACTAGCCAAGCAGAAAGAGCATGATGTCTGATCATATAGTCGTCAGAGTTTCATTTTTCTTTGCAAAGTGCTTGTAGACTATCTGTCTGATCATCACCTGAGACCTACTAATGCAAAAATTATTCTTTCACATATCCTAACTGCTTCTAGGCTCTCCTAGGCTACTTTGAGTGTTGAATAACAGAGATAAATTCAGCCTACTAAACTGTTTCTCAGCAGAGAATTTAAAAGTTGCTGCTGGCTGATAAATACTAGAACATTTTTTAACCAGATAGCATATAAATCCCTTTTTCTTCTCTATTAATAAGTCAAGACCAAAACGATCTTTTGTCGTATTGTAGTGACAAGTCAACAGAAGAAGCTATAAATATGGGGAATAGCCTTTTGGGAAAGCACTGCTTGCAGTCTGGTTTTCATTCCTTTGGCTTGCTGTCCCTGAACACTTATGATAGTGCAGAGGAAAGTACTTTATTCGCTGATAAGTGAAAGCCTGGATGCAACTCTCCTCATCCACTAACCCTTCAAAAGAGAAGATAAAATAAAGAAATGGGGTATGTTGCCCTAGCAAAAGGTTCTTTATCTGTTACTAAAATTAAACCCTTTGAAAGTGACATGGTTTAATCTCAGTCTGGCTCTACCAGAGCACCAGGCTGAGGTGCCACCCCATGGGAATTTTGAATGGCAGTGCCCATGCAGGATTGAGAGTTATGTACTGGAAAGCAGGAGGCCTGCCCAAGAGGGACAGCCCGGTAGGTAGAATGGCACACATCTCAATGGGATGGGTGTCTGGGAGAACTTGCTCCCTGGAAATCAGCTAAAGAAGATGTTTAAATATACCAGTCATTGTTCAGGACTGGGCACCTTACTATGGAAACAAGAGTGCTATTTAGCTGAGGCTTCCCTGCTCTACAGTACAATAACAGTAGGGACTGTACAGTGGACATAATGTACATATGGAGACAGTGCCTGTAGCTCCATAATCTTTGGCTGAATAGCCCCTTAAGCCTTGCAGAGAGGTAATTCAACACTGACCAAATGTTTGGGCACACTGGATAATAAAGAATGATGAAGAAAATAAAGGATGTGAAGAAGGGTCCAGGCAGCCTGGAAGAGGATTAACAGATAATTTCTTTCTGCTGATGCTAGAGGAAAGAGCCCTCTGAACCATGTTTTTTGGCAGAAGATTACACAGCTCTGAAGATGAGACTGCTTCTGTTTAGGTAGAATACTATTTATTCCTTAATTAAGAATCGAGAATATCAGGGATTTTAGTAGCATTAGAGACCTACCATTCAGTGTTTGGAAAAATTCAATGAAAACGTGTAACTGTCACAAATGAATTTTTTCAAGGACATGGAAACATGCTGAGCAAATAAATCAAATTTTGAATCAGATTAGGAGCTATTTCAGTGCGAGGAAACTATATATTTGAAAGTCCTTTAGTTTAAAATTCCCTGATCCCCAAATCCCATTGATTTTCTCCCTTTCTATGTCATGGTCCTTCTGCTGCTTGCATGATTTTATGGTATTTAAATTCTCCCAAGAGAATACAGGCTCATTCTGCTGCAGACTGTACAAACACAGTAAGTAAGCCATTCTTCAGAAGACTCTAAAGGCTTACAATCAACGTATATAGGCATGTTAATATAACAAGATATAACAAAACTCAGTACATGAAACATTTACAAAGAGAAGTGTTTCACTCAAGGTCATCACAAAGATCAGTTGCAGAACCAGCAATATCATCCCAGGCTCTGGGCTGGGAATCTAGGGCTATAGTCACCTCTCAGTGGTTGCTAGATCTCTTTATGTAGAATTTGACTTATAGCCATAGATGCAAATGTATCAAAATCATTTCCACTCAACTGTATTCTCCTCTGTAAATCAGGAACTAGAAGCTATTGCCATGCACTCAACAGCATCGTATTAATTGGTCCCATTTCATATTCTCTTTGTCTGACCAATGCAGCTTGACAGTCTCTAATGGGATTTTCAGATGCACACCATGGATTCTAAAGTGATCACTTTTTCTCCCCAAATACATGAGTTTGCTCTTTTTCAAACCTACTTCTACACCCTTCTGGTGCCTAATTCCCAAGCACACAATAAAATGGTAATTCTTCTTAATCTGATTTTTTTTCAATGCCAGTAATTGCAGAAACATCTAAATAGATGAGTTAATCTGTTTTTCTCTAAATACAATGCTGTCTCGTTCACTCCTTAAAAAACTTATTTTATAAACTAAACATCTTGTATTTAATGATACTAGTAAAATTTTACACATTTAAAAGCAAATTAAATGTATTCTCTCCACACCAGAGGTCATACTCAGTCCCTGTAGCTTGATCATAATACAGATAGATGAGACTAATTATCAGGGATCTAGCATGTACAGAGAATGCAACTTGCTTGCTGAAAAGGCAATGTTGAAACTACGTATTGAATGCTCCTTATCCTTTGAGCTGACATGTTTCTAGGATTACATATCTATGTCCTTTGTGGGTATTCTCCATCGAGTGAAGACTACCATTGCTCCAAAGTACAGACACGTTTAAAAAGCATGGATTAAAAGCCTCCTATGTGTAACAATTGCTGTTCTAAATGGTGTAGACAATAATCTGAACTAATCAATATTCTCATGAAAGTTTTTATATTCATAAAAGTTTCAATTGTTGTAATGCATGAAAACAGCAGTACCTTTAGTGAATAAAATTACCTTTCATGCCTTGTAAAGGAGCAATGTGGTAGGATTTTTTTTTTACTGTTGACTCAATACTACAGGATATTTACAACGAAATCTATATTCAAAGGTAATGTTTTTGCAGTAATCCATTGTCTGCTACATTATTTTTAAAAAAGGATAATATTATTATTTTATAAAAAGCTGAATTACACAAATGTCATCATAAAGCCTCTCTGCTTAACTCCTCTCTGTGCAACATTTGCTGTCTTGTTGTTTGGCCTATCTCAATGCCAAACTTGACTGTGAGTTTGGCTAATATATAAGGCCACATAGGTTTTAAAAATACTTTTAAGAAATGTTATAAAAATGTTCATGAGTTCCTCAAGTGTCTATTTAATTTAGTCTATATTTTATGTCACTTAAATCCATTTTATCACTACTCATACTCTATGTATTACTCACTATACATTGACCAAACCAACAAATCTAAATGACAATGCCCTTTGTATCGATAGGAGTTCAGATACCCTCTTGTAAGTATTGTCTTCAAAGCTGTCACACCTTTTGCATGCAAATACTCTGGCAGACTTTGCTGAGGGTTTATCTTAATTTTAATTCCTTTCCCTAGCTTATGGATTTTGTTTCTCTAACCTTTCTGAATAACAAAGATCATTGTATTGCTGTGGCTCTCTGCTTGCCCTTAACTGCACCTTCTCCATTTCTGTAATATCCTGTTTTATAATAGGGTGACCTGCACTGTGCCATTTTCTTAATATGGACTCATTAGTCTCTTAGACTGTGCTAGGATAATTTCCTCAAATTCCTATTGAATAATCATATCTATACTTTCCCAACATATTGTTGGATTTTACCTCTTTTTTTGACTAATAAACATTACTCAAATTAATTCACAGTTTTTTCCCAGCATTGTGAAAACCTTTCTTTTCTCTAGTATTTTGGTTTAAGTCAGTGGCAGTGAAGGCCATCAGACTGATATTAGCGGTTCTTTCTTTCTCCCACTAGGAGCCAAGCATCCCTCCCTCTGTCTCCTTTTTCCCAAACTGCCTGTTCATGCATGCTTTCTCCCCACTCCCTGGAAGTTCCTCTTATGCTGCAACTAAGTACTCCACAGTGGGTACTGAAAGCCAGTGACTGCCTTACTTAGAATGTACATGAATATGAACACAGTGATCAGTACAAGAGGTGCAGAAGGGTGTGAGGTCTATGGTGGGAGGAGAGGAACTCTTCATAAGGAAGCAGAAAGGCAGCTGATGAAGATGACAATACCAAGAGAGGAAGAAAGTGTTTGGGGACAGGTTTTACAGCCTTCAAATTCTCCCTAAATAAGATAGCAGCAAGGACAGAAGAGAAAGAAAAATGAGGTCACTTGGTCAATGTTTACATCCAGCTGGGCAAAAAAAGGCCTCACAAATCTAAACCAGTTTCCTTAAAGTGTGACCAACAAAATACATGCTTATCTTCACAGTGCTTACATTTCGAGCTGTACACCTGCTCATTCAGACAGTTACTAAGTCAGCAAACCATTATGCAAACCATGCTTATACATATGACTTCTTGAAATGAGGTAAAATTAAGGGAAAACCCCCAATCTCTTTTCACATGGCATTATTTTGTAACTGCATTTGAGTCCTACAAGGTGACATGTTCTAAGTATATAACCATCTGTTTTACCAGATCAGGTTCTCCATAGGTAATTATGATACTGAGATCAAAACAAGCCTGGTAAACTGCTAGTTGCAAGAAGGTTTGACATACAAGCTCCAAAAATGAGATCTGAGCACCAATATAAATACGCGTAAAACATCTGATAAAAATGGAGCAGTGCCTTTTGGTATCAGGCATTCTGCATGTATTTTTGTAAGTCTCATATTTAAGAATTCAAACCAATATGGAAAAATGAATCCATCCATTATAGTTACACTGTCCTAAAAGTAAGTATTACTTCTACTACAAGGACCATTTTTATAGACTTTACACTTCTTCTGTGAGGGGATTCCAAATTTCTAAGATGGAAATTACTCAGGTTTTCCTTAGGAAAACCCTAATAAAAATGTCCTAGAGATTTTAATTTCACACACTGTCTTTTAATTTGACAAAAATTAGAGCAAGGGAACTTTAAAAACCTCAGATCTACAACATGAGGAAGAGGAAAATAATAATTTGAAACAATTTTTACTTCTTGCCCACAATACCCTCTTTCAGGGTGGAGTGGGAAAAAAGCAGGCTTTTCCCCGTGTCTACAGGAAAAGGGAAGGCAACACAGGTCAGCTGCACCAAAACTCCACATGTTAATGTTGGATGTCCAAGAAAGCTCCCACTCCTTGTAGCTCTGTACCTGCTAACAGTAAAGTTCTGCTTCAGCCACTTCAGTCTAGGAAAGCAGAGAGGCTGGACAGCACAAGTGCAACAAACGTTAAATCTTCAGTAGGCCTGAGAGCACTACTATACTTTACTTCAGAAACTCTGTTGTGCTCTGACAGGAACATTTGGAGTTAGATTTGAATCCCTGCTTAAACATTATAAATTCAAGTTTTTCAAGAAAAAAATGCAACATTTTTTAACATGGATCTTTAAGATATGTGTGACACAAACCCTGTTACATATCTTTGACTTGCTATTTTCAGCTGCTAATTTTTCATGCTTTAAATTTACATTTTATTGCATGTTCCTCAAGATTCATGTTACTCAGCATGAAAATATTCTTATGTAACTCACAGCAGATAAGAATATCAGTAGTGCCAAGCAGATTATTCTGTGTAGCATTTTGGTATCAAACACGAGAGAATATCAGCATGAGAGAGATTGGATTGGGAATGTCAATTTGTAATTACAAATCATACTTAATTTTTAAAATTATAACATATTAGTTATACCATTACTTTCTGTAATGTTCAGAATCACAACAAAAATATGTTAGTGCATTATGCTATCTTATCTTCATGTGTAGTAATTTGTTTAACAGCACTTTGCATAAATTAAGGGAAAGCAGAAGGATCTCTACAACCACAAGGGAATTCACAAGCCGGAATGATAGGGATTCCCTTCGTTTCCAACCCCAGTATGCTATCCATAAAGAAAATTATGCCCATGCTCTTTACTTTGACAGACAGAGGAATGCTGTCACAGAGAAGTTGCAGTATATGTGTTCAAGCAAGTGAACTTGTGAATTAAAAACCCAAATTTATATCCCTTTACATAAATAACAATAGGTGTTGGAATATTTTTTTTTAAAAGTTTATGTTTTACCTTTTTTTAGACCTTTTTCATGTTTAGAACTCTTTGGTTTATAGTTTAAAAATGAGTTTTTAAAAGAAAATTAGATGCACTTTTGTTTTCTTATGTTGAAGTAATTTTATTGTGAGAAAAGAAATTACACCTAATATGGATTAGGGTTTTACAACAGAGAAATATCAAGTAATAAGGATAGAGCAAACTAGGAGGCTTGTATGATGTACATCCCATATTTTTCATACTTGTAAAACTGGAGCTGTTAGCATCCAAACAAATTTCTGGACGAATGATTCTTCTTGAGGTACTCATATTCCTCTTATTTTTACTGCTTTTTACCAAAGCCTTGTTGTTTTCGGCACCTGCTGGAGCATTTTTAGCCCTTTTACACCTTGATCACATCTTCAGGGATGCATAGCATCTGAATTTGTCTAAATCTGCTCTACAGGAGATCACCAGTAAATCCATATACCTTCACTCACTCAGTTTGTGTCACACCCAGAAGGAGGGTGGTCTGCATGCAGAGCTGTACCAAAGCTATTAACAGGTCTGCTATCTCTGCTGTGTGATAGTCAATGAGCTGCTAAGAAGTTTTGTGATAATAAGGGCTAATTAAACATATGTAGAGAAAAAATGCTGTACTAAGTCACTAGCTTAATATCTGGGATGTTTGCTGCATCTCACTGTTCTGGGAGGGCAGAAACTGCTTATTTATGAGTCCTTGAACTTGCTCATGGATAACTATAACCTCCATTTTTAAGAAATTAACCTCAATACAGCTCTTTTATTCCCAATGGTCTTCTTGGAAAGATGACCACCTCATCATCCCATTCACTTCATCTTATTGCTGAACTGGCTTCATTTTTCAACTGGTATTCATAAAAATTACTTAACCTTAAAAAACAAAAAAGAAAAGAAAAACTCTTTGACAGTGCCAGAGTTCATTTATGTCTAAGTCTTTTATAGCTACAATCTAGCTTTTACAGAACAAGCCCCTCAAAGGCCTTCAGAGGTTAAATATCTGTATTTAGATCCTTATCTTCTTATTACTCAATATCCCTGATCCATTGCACTTTGAGCACTGGTTATGATTTGTCCTCATGTAAGATCCTTGGCACCTTATTCATTTTTGCCTAATGTAGTTTTCTTCATTGTTCTGACTACACATTTTCCACTTCTTAATATAACTCAGACATCCATCCACACAGAGTGAATTTGACAATTCTCATCTAAGATTTTATCGGGTTTTTTTCCTCTAGAGAAATATCAGATTGAGTTGGACTTTCTTACCTGATAATGATGTGCAATGAATCAGCCAAGTGAAAAGTACCTTACCTCACCTCTTCTGGCTGTCCTGGTTGGCCTCAAGGCTAAGAGGGAGGACTGTGAAAACACATGAGCCCAGGAAGAAACCTCTGTATGAGAGGAAGGCACTGTTAGAACAGTATGTAGAAACTGAGTATTGGAAGCAGATGTGTAGTAAGCAGACACCAAATAACAGTCTAGGACCAACTGAAACTACAGATTGATTTATTCATAGTAACGGTGGGAAGAGACCACCAAGTATCTCCTGGGGACAGACAGCCAATGAATAACCTGCTTTAGCTGGTAGCAGATGTATCAACATATTCTACACAGGTAAACTAATCTGGGTTTATTTAGTAGGCTATCTGTGTACTAAAAGGTACACAGGGTATGGATGTGAGCTGGGAAATGTGCAAAACATTTAATTTTTAATAAGAGAATGGACTGGCCAGAAAACTATAGGCATTTGAGGTGCATTGACTCTTCACTGAACTCATTAGAGAAGCCGTGGCCACAATGAAAGAAGGCTAGTGCCTCAAAGGCATTTCTGTACGGTGCATAAGAGACAATGAACATTTGTTGTTCCCTTACAAATCCCATGCCTTTCTCTCCTCACCCTCACTGTTCTCAGTCAGTCATGTTAACTTTGCTCAGGGCTTTTCTGGATATATTTATCTGAGCCACTTCAAGGGTGGCTTTGCATATGTCTCTTTGTAGGAACTTTGATAAATATCATCTCCTTTTACCCCACTTCCCAAGCCTAACATACCTGTTCTTGGAACCAGTTTGAGTACTAGTCTGACACCACTTCAAAATGTCACTGGTAGAATCTATTTTCTGTTACATATGTTAATTTGTAAATATTTCTAGTACAAAAGAGATCACTCTTTACTCGGATCTTCTAAGCTGTACTGTGCAATAAACAATATAAAAAACCCCACAACTTTCAACAGAAATAAAGCATTGACCCAAAAAACAATTACTATTTGTGGTAAAGAAATGCAGACATTTTTGTAACACAAGTTTATTTGTCTCACCTATTTCTTTCAGTAGATTTTACATTAACTGTAAAAGGACTGTAAATCAAAATTTTAATCAATGCTATTGGTTCAGTGTGAAATGTTAACTACTTACTGACACAATGCTCATTGCAGAAATTGCAATTTTTTAATTTCACACTTGCATGAAGTGCCATTTCTCTTTGAATACGAAAATTACACATCTTGGAAATGTTATGTTACTTTTATAAAATCTTTTATTAACAAGTAAAAATATTTTCTCCTAGAAAACTCCACAGTTGAAGTCTAAAACACTCTGTTGGATATAGAAGTCCTATTGAAAAGGGGAGGAAGTGGAACAGTAAGTGTATTGTTTAAAGACAGCCCTGTAAAACTCTTTTCTCAACATATATTTCCCTGAAAATAAATGCCATTCATGAAGATTGCTGTTTTAGTATGGAACATTGTTTATGAATACATTATAGATTCACATATAAGGATATTATGTATCCATAAGCTGTTCATATTCATCAACCTGTGTAGAACACATGAACCCATCTTAGGCCAGCTATTGACAGGTAAAAATTCCCTGTGTTCATGACACTCATTTTAGGTGTACTCTATTAGCATGCAGGTGGACAGATATTGCCAATGGTTTCTTTTAGCTAAAAAAATACACTATGGAGGATTCAAGCTGTCATTCTGCCAAATTAGACATTAATGTCATCAAGAATCAGTGTGTTGGAGGAAGGGGAATGCTGTTTTCAACCATACCTGCTTTTTAAAGAAATAGCCTTGAACCTGCTGA
>NW_008237919.1:1654213-1685765 GCF_000691975.1 Corvus brachyrhynchos | reverse complement strand
CAGGTTTCACCAAGACCTGTACTCACTCACTCTAATAAGTATTTAAAGGTTTGAGGGGTGAAATTTAGAGCTTATTTAAATTAATGGCTGAACTGCATTTGAAGCTAAGAGAGCAAGAATTCTGCTTGGTCTTTTCTTCTCCATTCTGCAAAAGCCTGAATGAGCACCTCCTCTGCTGCAGTCACATTGGATTCACTGAGACACTGAAGAATCCCATTGTTCCAACAGCAATTTATAAAACAAGAAATAAATTGGCAGTTTTCAGTTATAAGGAAATGTGTTCAGGAGGGAATGTCTGAGAAATGAAGGACCATATCCACATACTGCATAGAGGTTTGAGCAGGGTTTTTGAATTAGAGGTGATGCTCTCTTGATGAACTCATGCTGCAATTGAAAGATATGAGTGGCACATGTCACAGCCCTTCCACTTCCTGCCTATCTGGTTGATTTGCAGCCATCCTGACGACTGCCACTTTCTTGGTTAATGATACACCAAGTTTGCCCCAGGAAAGGAAAATCCCATTTCAGAGCTCCTCCCTTTGCCACACACAGAGGTGTACAAGTCTGGTCTAAGAAATGGCTGTAGAGCAGCGTTGAAAATGCAGTGTGGGTACCAAAGTAATATCATAGGTCTTGAAAGCGTCTGATCTTACTTCATCTAGTGAATATCAGAAATTATTCCACTATGATAAAATATTTTTGCTTTTTTTAATATAACTTTAAAGTAATCACATTGATGGAACTCTGGGAAACTAATTAATTAGTGCTATTTTAAATGTTTGTAATTACCAACAAGAATTTAAAAATTAAGCTTTGTGCTTTCCTGATTATAATACTATAGCTGAATAATAAAATAGAAAATAGATAAACAGAGTGCTGGTCACACTTTGAAGTTTTAAAAGAATGGAAGTAAACTAAAACCTAATTCTCCTCCAAGCACTTTAGTGTAAAAGGCAAAAATTAAAGACAACAGTTAAAAAAATCTGATGTGTCTTTTGATAGAAAGAAAATGCTTAGTGGTCAGCAAACAGAAAGAACTGCGCTCACCAGTGTAACAGAGAGGCATTTCAGGATCCTGGGGAATGTCCTTCCAACAGAGGCCCATTGTGTTAAGCAGAAGAAAAGTCTTGTTGTGAACATGGCCCTCTGAGAAAGCTCTGCTATGGGCACTTCCAGAGACACGTTTTGGTTATGGAAGGATTAGAAAGACCATTGTAAGCATCATAACAGATGAAAGTATACAAATGTAGCCTGGGGGAGGAAATGAGCTGTTTACATGGAAGATTTTGGAGGAAAAGCTTCATTTTTGTAATGTTTGAAGAAGAGTGCAGGTTCCAGTTTACATTTTTATATTAATACATTGAATGTTTTCTTTCTTAACAGAATCAGTTATGGACTTATTTTTTAACCAGAGAAACTCAATAGTTTTATCATGTTCTATTTGATACTTTCTTTTTCCTTAAGAGACTTCATTGTTATTGGAGTTCCTCAAAAAAACTACCATTTTATCCATTTTTGTCATTACCATTCCTGCCTGAGTAAAACACAAAATGCCAGAGGAAAGCAAGGGAAACTGTTTTATCTCAGTCATGGCTGACCAATGCCAGTATTTTCAGATATTTGAGGCCAGTTGGAAAAAAGAGTAGCATTTCAAAACTCAGCAGAGTCTTGCTCCAGACTTGACTTGTAAATGACGATTTAGGAAGACATCTGTACAGATGGGTGCATACAAACCTGAACTTCTCTTCTTGTGCTCCAAGCTGTCTGAATGGAAGCCAGCTCCAGGCTGGCAGCCATGTAACTGGCTTTGCTCTGCACAGTGTTCAATGTAACATGCCCCATCTTCCAGCATATGGAGGTGGCCCTAATCAGCCCCCCAGCAGGGCATGTTACTTTGCACACAGTGCCTTGCTAACTCAGACAGAGATTTCTAGACTAGAGTAGTTTTGCCTTTGAGGCTCCTCTCTATTAACAAACTGGCAAACTAAGTGTGAAATATTTGGAGAGGCCAGTTTTCTGTATTTTAGTCTGCTTATCCTTATCTTCTTAGAAAATCTGTCACGATGCAACAGTAACTCATGTTCTGTACCATGATTTGCTATGCATACAGCTTTGGCACCATGTTTGCTTGTCCAAACTATTTGCATATCTTCAGATCCTGAAGTGACACAGCAGAGAAAGGAAGGCTTGTAGAGCCCCCAGCGCTCTTCATCTAAAACAAGACAACAAACAGCTTGGGCAGGCGCTGCACAGACTTCTGCCTCGCAGAGTGATCAGAATGCAACTAAGAGCTTTGTGCCGTCTCCACAGCTGCGGCACA
Source organism: Corvus brachyrhynchos (assembly GCF_000691975.1). Classification (NCBI taxonomy): domain Eukaryota; kingdom Metazoa; phylum Chordata; class Aves; order Passeriformes; family Corvidae; genus Corvus; species Corvus brachyrhynchos. Next base: position 1,683,445 of record NW_008237919.1, on the reverse strand, counting down.
GCCAAGCATGCTTGCACATTTCACAGGACAATGGAGAACTCTTAAGGGATGAGTAGTTACTGGTTCTGCTGGAGCATTTTCTCTTAACAGCTCCTAGTTTCAAGCTTTGGGGAATAGGAAGCAATGTGTTCTTAATGATTGTTTATAGGACCCTTAATTCACTTCCCTGCTGATCTCACCACCACAAGGTCATTTACCTTCAGGTCACATTATAAAGCTCACCAATTTGGTTTACTTGGAATTTTGCCAATGGGAGATGGTGGGGTGCAATACCTGGGTATTTGTTCAAGTTCTATAGGGTGAGATACTGCCCACATAAAAATCAATCTTAATACTGGAAGTTACTGACACAAACCACAGCAATACCACCTTACTTTCTAAGCTGGTTAACAGGTGACACATTTCCCTGTTTTCTATCATTACCTGCTGTGGACAAAGGTAAGCTTCTTTCCTCATCTTTGGGAAAAAGATATTAAACCAAAGTAGTTCAGAAATACCTCTGCTAAATGAAATAGTGAGTGCATGACAAAAAGAGGTTCTTTATTTGTTTCTACATAAAATCATACAAAGTCAAAGAAGAATGCCAAAAATTATTGAAATCCTGTAGAAATAATTTTCTCATGCATCGGTTCTGACAGAAAATTGAAAAGATCTGTTGGATCATTGACACTGATTTGTAATCCAATACTTTTATGTCAGAAACATATGTGTCTATAAGCATACGAAATCCTGATCTATTTTTTGAATTAATGATGCCACTATACTATATTTATCAATCGATAGATATTTTCTAGAATAATAAATACAGTCTGAAGTCACTAAGTGGGCTTATCTCTCATTAGAAGTCCTACTGGCTGTAGGGGTAAAGTAGTTTACGATCCTCTCTGTCAAAAACAAATACAAAGAAATTTTCTACTTTCTCCTTGCAGTTTTTCCTTATGGAGTCTCATTATTTTAATAATTAAGCACTTTTCATGGCAGCAAACTAGCAGCACCTTTATTTTTATGTTTCATGAAGAGTAATAAATATTTCCTTCATGTAGCCACATGCAGCCCTTTCACAAGAAATATTGTTTGCCTTTCTCATAATGACACAGTAAGGGCCAGCCTTTCCCAGAATGGCATCTTTAATAAAGTGCATGCAATACAGACAAACAGCCAGGGAATGCTGCACACTTAGAATTGAAATACATGGCTGTCATGGAGTGAGGCCATTGCGCTCCAGCCTTTTCCTGTTAAGCATAATTGCTTTTCATAAAGGTTCTGTGAAAAAAGTAAGCCAACCTCTCCAAAAAACCTCTGCATGACATATTTCTTGTAACCTTTCAGTCTCTCTGTGTGTAATTTATAGCTGTCACAGAGAAACACTATTTTTAGGGTATTGTGGTAGTGCGATTGGTACTGGTTTTCTTGTTCATTGTCCCATTCTCCAGGGCTCCTGTTTCATAGTGGTCTTCAGAAGTTCATGTTTTTTATATATATATATTTTTAGAGGCCAGCACAGTGTTTGATCCTTTCCTGTGTCATATTCAAAAAGAGGCCTGGCAAGTTGCCACCAGTCTCTAAAAGGTCACTGCTATGGGCAGTGCACATACAGATATAATGGGGTTGTAAGAAGCTGTGAAGGTAAAAACAGTTAGTAAACTTGCTTCAGAGGTAAGAACCAGCTCAGGCTCTGAGAGTTTTCTTGATTCATGTATTATGAGCCATCTACTATGAATATGCATAAGGTTACCTCTTTTGAACTTCCATGAAACAAATTCTCATAAATAAACAAGGAATGCACAGTACCAACTGACAGAGTCACTTAGACTAGATGTATTGTGCTAATGGAGTGAAAAGAATAAAAATTTTCAAGGGCTTCAGCCCTCAATTTTAATAAATTTCATGGAAATCGGATCAAGCTGCAATTGCTAATTCATCTGAAATTATTAAAAAGAGATTTCAATTACATACTACCATTGAATTTTGATGTACCAAATTAAATTAGGACACTAGATTGTATCTTTTTCTTAAATCCAGACCTATTTAAAAGCCCTTTCTGTAAATTCTGAAAAGGAACTTTGTGTTCAGTTATGTTGTAAAAATCCAGCATTAGTATGAAATAGTAGGTTAAATCTCTTACTGAAGATTTTTAATGACATTTCAGTGTTCCTCTTATAATTACTCTTCATCTAAGATATCCCATAATGATGTTGGACATTCTTGGTTCAGGCTCACTGGCTTGCTTCATTAGCATGTCATTCCCATTCCACATCATAAGATTTAATTGTAATGCCGAATATGCACAGCTCTCTACAGAAGTCTAATCAAAGTGGATTCACTTGTATTATTAATATCAAAAATCAGTCCACTTGCTATTTTTATAAATAAAAGAATCCAGATACATAAATCAGCTGTCATTTATTAGCATGTTACTGGCATATCTGCCAGACATATGAGCAGCCCTATCACAGTTCCTTAGGATTATTTTCATCAAGATTAAAACCTTTCTACATTAAATATACATACTAATTCCTCCATAAAGTAATCAGATTACAGTGCAGGTGACATTGTGTGCTGGAATTCAAATGATTTGCAGTAATGAGCTGGAAAGGTGTACTTGGAGACAGAGTGAGGAAAAAAGAGAGAAAAAGCTTTGGTTTTAAAATTGTTATATCCCTGGTTTATTGTTATTTTTACCTCTTTTTTCCTTCTTGAGAGATAACAGGTCTCACGGTTGTCAGCAGGTACTTGGCAAATGCAGGTGGCAATACAATGCTCAGGTGCTAGTTTTAAAGGGCAAATATTCTCCTACTTCTCAGGTGAGCAGAGCAAGGCATAGGTGGGGCATGGAAGCCATTTCTCCATCCTTTTAATGTACACATCTACATGTACAGATATATCCACCTGCTTGTGCTTTGTTTCAGCCACCCTCCTCCTCTTTTTCTTATGTTTCACATTTATGACAATTTTTGTTTCTGAAGCCTGTATTCTGCAGAAGTCTAAACCATGCTTTTTGTCAGTGTCCAGAGGGCACCAAAAAGCATCACTGAACATCCTCCCCTATGTCTCTCCCACCCCTACCCATGGCCCAGTACCCCAGCTCAGCCGAGCCTGGGGCCATTTTTCCCTGCCCAAGAGATGCTGTGGAGAATCCTGTCCCATTCCCTGCTATTCCTGAATTGCTGTTTGGCTCTCCTTGACTGACCTGAGACCTGGCTTGTCACCTTGCCATTGCCAGATTGCTGAGTCCTCACTGTCCCCTTCTCTGCTTGCCCTGCCCTGATGCTGACAGATGGCATCCCATTGCGGCAGTCACTGGTGTCACTGACACTGTTTCTGTGTTGGAGTCATTGCTGGCTCCCGGCTCCCCAGTATTTGCAGAGCAGCCCTGTTCCTGGTGATCCCCCGCCCTCTGGTTTCACACACACCCGCAGTCCTGGCTGCCTGCACAGCTTCATCCCAATCACAGCAGCACAGAAACACTCTTAGGACTGTCTGGAGGTTGCATCTAATGATTAAGCTGTTGTTGCTCTTGTGAAACTTCTTGGTGTCAGAAGGTATAACTGCCTCTCCAAATCTCTTCCATAAGTCAACAGAGAATTTGGAAACCATCTCCTACACTCTTTGTAGGATGCAGCCCTCCGCTCCCAGTGTGGAGTAGTGGTGCATTAAATCTACATAAAAGAGAGCAGTGGCCAATGAAGATTTTACATAGACTCAGGATTTACACTTTCAAGATATGCTGTGCTTGAAATTGAATTTTCTATTGCAAATAGGATGTGATTATTAAAGTTGATACTGAAATATTGATAGGCATTGCAGTCTGTTAAAAATGTATTTAAAAAGTGTTTTTAAATACATAATCTCTTAAAAATTGATGATAAAAATTAGATAAATAATAGGAGTGTTTCTTATGTTAGAGAGCATTTTGATGCTGCTGACTAACTAAAAAAGACATCGCTGAATGGGCCTGAGCAAGAACTGCCATAATTTTCTTCTCAGACTGAAAATGGATAGTCTGGGCGTGTTGGGGTTTTTTTTTGTACAAGACCTTCACAGAGAATCTTTATTTAGAGTCTTTATTTATTCATAGTTTTGTGTGCATGAAAAAAGAAGATATTTCTAATTTTGCAGTATTTACCCTGCAACTCACCTAAAATGTACTGAGTTAGCACAGACTGCATAATCTGCTCACATAATTCTTCCCACTTTTCTACCAGAAAAATGTAATCTTAAGATGGGAATTCGATTTTACCAAAATTGTGTGCGAAAATGAGCAGAATGGTAAAATAAAGCACTGTATCATTCCAAACTGTGTTAACATTACCTTACACCTTCTTCTGTGATTACAGAATGTTGGGCATGTGTGGTGTAATTAGAATATTTGCTTTTGCACCACAAGTTGTATAACTGAGCTGTAATAATTTTTCAATCATCTTTTTTTTTACTAGTTAGAGACATAAACTGGGAATAACCTGTAGTCTACTAAATTTAAACATCAGTCACCTTTATTTGACAAGTAAATAGCATAGCTCTAAATCAATCAGCTGTCCACAGCTTATCCTAGTTCATGTCTTATCCATGAAACAGTTACATATTGGAATGGTGAACTGAAACATGCCTATGAATATTGCTCTTACAGCTATTTTTAAGGCAGCTTTTGATTAACTCGAGAATGTTTACAGTGCTTCAGTGTAAACATCTGCCACACACATATATCTATATATATATATGCATACCAGATGTATTGTAATGGTAACTAATTCATTTCACTCAGAAAGTCCTCACGTAACTACTTAATGGATTTGTGGGCTAGGTACTTAATACTTAGAGACTTTTTGTGTAATGGATATTTCTCGGATCATATCCTCTTTGTATTTTTTGGGACGTCACAAACTTGTTTTGCTTCTTTTCCAAACTGGCTAAGCACAAACCAGCTTCAATGTGAAAGCTGCACTTAGTTCAACGTTCAGGCAATAATGCACATGGATGGTCTTGACTTCATGCAGATACACCTGCACCTCTTTTAGCTGAACCACAGAAGCCTTATAAAAAGATACTAGATGCTTGCTGTTTAGACAGCAAAATCAAACACTAAATATCTGCTTTGGGATGAGCTAGTCTTGATTCACCTAGATATTCAGTACCATTGGAAATTCCACAAAGTATCCGAAACCTACACTTAGGACTACAAGACAATCTATGTTCAGATGAATTACTGAGCATATTTTTTGAGACTACTAAGCAGGACTTGTGTGAATTATTGATCATTCAATATTGATCAATACAGATGCATACAGATGTATAAAGTAATGAAATAAACTTTTTTTTTTTTAAAATGCATATATGAATACAAAGGAAGACTCCATTCTGACTGGAATTGTAGAGCCGGAGATCACTACCAGTAATTTTTGTATCCACTGCTTTGAATAGTCTAACTTGCTCTTTTCTTTGCAGATAAGGTTAACACAAATATTTCCTATCTCACAACAAATCCCTTCTCTTCCAGATACGCTATTAAGCATGCAGAAACAGACGGGGGTAAAAATACATGATCTTCCTAGATAGGAAGAGACATTGTAAATTTTTTTGTTTCTTTCAGGTACAAGTTCTTCTCTTCTTGTCCCTATAATAGTAGTTGGTTGGGGTTTTTTCAATACTAGTAAATCATAAAGGAAAAGACTGAAATGACTTAGAGGTGACCTTATTGCTCTCTACAACTTCCTGAAAGGAGGTTGTGGACAGATGGGGGTTGGTCTCTTCCACCAGGCAGTAACTGAGAGAACAAGAGGACACTGTCTCAAGCTGCGTCAAGGAAGGTGTAGGTTGGATATTAGGAAAAAGTTTTTCACTGAAAGAATAATAAAGTACTGGAATGGTCTGCCCAGGGAGGTGGTAGAGTCACCATCTCGGGATGTGTTTAAAAAAAGACTGGATATGGCACTTGGTGCCATAGTCTAGTTGAGGTGTTAGGGCATGGGTTGGACTCGATCTTGGAGGTCTCTTCCAACCTTGTTATTCTGTGATTCTGTGATTCTACGATTCTCTGACTTTTGGTATGATGTAACAGGGTGATTGCAGTATTTCCCCCAGACTTTCAGATGGGTGTGAGGGCTGTCTAATTTTTAAAATTCTTTTAGATGGGCAAAATATTGTGATAATGGAAATTACCTGTAAATTAGATGAGTTTTCTTTTTCTCCTCTTTAATTTTGGCTGATGAATAAGAAATCACTCAAACATATCTATTCATGTGACCATATCAGTATGATGATTTCAATGCATGTGATCAATGATATGAAACTTTGGTGTAGTGATAGGTACACATGCTTGACACAAGAATTACTCTCTGGATTTAGTGGGTGGTTGTCTTTCAGCACTAGATGTTTTGTGTTCAGAAATATTACAAGAACAATACTGGAACTTATGCAAAGAAACTTTAGATGGAATCTCAGCTGGCATAAGATGGTATAACATCATGACCTACATTGGTTCATTTCCTCAACACAGTATCTTAATTTCTCTTTTCTGGTTTATTTTTGGCCAGAACATACCAGTTTTAATGCTTCTGAGCTTATAAAAAGTGACCATTAGTATTACTAAGTTTATAGGAGGTCTGGCTGTATAAGATACAGCTACTTGGAATTCCTCAGTACTCCACAATGGTTCCAAGTCAAATATACCAAACACGCCAGATATGGTGGAATTCAAGAAAAACCATAATACTGGTCAAGGGCAAGGTTATCAAGGCATGTGGAGTATAAACCGGTGAGCAGTGAGGACTGAAGCCCTGACCTAAGAGCACTGCACTCCCTGTCTGAGGGAGGAGTAGCAGCACAGCCAGCTGGTGCATCTTCAGCGTAACCAGTGTCCAAGTTTCAAGGCCCCAGGGAAAAGGGAGTTTTAAGGTGTTATTGGAATACACTAATGAGATGAAATTAAGACCTGTTAATTTTTGTATATGTCTATGGTTATTGTTCCACACAGAGTAGCTACTTTCATGAAACCTGCAAAACAGTTAACTGGAAGGACCAGAAAAATAATTCTCTACCATAGGAATATTGCTTCCCTTTGAGGTGATGAAATATGTGACTTGTGTGTCAGCATGCCTTGTGATGTGCTCAGCATGCCCAGTGTGCCAACACAGAGAACTTTCACAAAGCAGCCAAAACATATTCCCTCTTTGTTCTTTTCCTGAATCCCTTTGTGTTAAGTCTCCATGACTTTGTTTCATTGTAGAACAGGGAAATTAAATCTGTTACACTATGCTCATTACTCACCTCTCAAATCCATTCCAGTCAAACAAATTTTCCTTTCTTTCCTTTTTATTTATTGCTAATTGAGTTAAAAATATGTACGGATGATTGTGAAATAACTACAAGATGCTTTCAGTGACATGCTCAATAAAACAGAGCTGAAATTAAGCCCAGTGTTCTGCTTTGGGCTATAGACAGCACAAAGCAAAACAAATAGTACACTGTCAAAACAAACTAGAAAAATTCACCATTCGGTTAGTTTTACGGATGATGTGTTGGCCAAAAATATATGCAAATTCCCCTCAGAAATGAGGGTTACCCCCAAGTCTGAGGATTTTTTTGTAAGTCCATTTGGGCCTTCTCCAGCCAAAATCAAAATGTTCTGATGCAGTTTCAGACTGGAGAGCCTATTGAGAACTCATTATCTTCAAATAGGATTACACTCAGTTAATATGAGAACATGTACATTACAATATCACATAAAATCAAAAGTTCCAATTTGCTCACTACATGTAAATCCAATTCAAAATATTTCCATAACATATATCCGCTGGATGTTACACTATTTGTATGTCACTCTAGAATGGATTAACTCCATGACAGGCTAGTCTCAGTTTTTCTGCATTTGGTGTTTTTAAACAGTTTATATTTGTTATCATATCAAAGACAGGCTTGCAGTTTTCAAAAGGAAGAAGAGAACACAGCGCCCAAGGCTCTTCCAGCATTACATTTCTTATTCCATTTTATCTTTCTTGGTTTTGACTAATGTCAGTAACAGCTACTGGTAATAAACTGCTTGTTACAGCTTGCTCTTGCCTTCAAGCACTGGCTTTGATTCATTGTCAGCCAATTGGAAGCATTTCCTGATTACATTTCCAAATTGCTTGTTTATTGATCGAAAGTTAATAAAGCAAAAGACAACTTTTCGGCTTAAATTAAATGAAAGGTTCCTTTGATGTTCAAATTATCCAATCAACCAACGTGCAATGAAATGTAAGCATTTGAAAGTTTTATCTGGAAAGCAAAATGTACTAGATAATGGTTTCTGGCACAGCCGCTGTATCTAACAGCTAATGAAAAACACCCATAACTTTAGATTTCATTTATTTTCTGTTGAAAACTAAATGGCACTGAATTTTGTTATTTTTAAATAGTTGAAAACATGAAATGGCAGATATTGTATATCTTTTTGACAAACTATAATTCCTACTGCAAGTATATTTGGTTAGCTGCAATAAACAAAGTAATATACATTATCATTTCCTCAGAGTCCTATTGCTTCTGGTGCTGTATTAAAACTGCTGTGCTCTGTCAACTATTACCATCCCATCCAAGAGGATGCTCCGACCTATCTGGAATATTTAGATGTGCAAGAGATGTCTCCAAAAATTACCATAGGTCTCATCATTACACTGCTTCTTCAAGTGCTTTTACTCACATAGTGAAATTTATTTAAACCATCTAGACTTAACATCACTATGTTTTTCAGAAAGTCAGCCACTTCTAAAAATTTTTAAGGCAATGATTTTCAGTGCAGTTTAAACTGAGAAAACTGGAGTGGCTTCAGTATGTGGTATATATATACACAGTAATAACAAAATAACAAATAAGAGCAAATCTTAGCTAGTAAGAATGACACTAAAAGAGGTACAACCACATTATAGCTCAAACCTCATTAGGAGATTCAGGTGTTTTATAGCAGAATAATTTTGAAATGGGCACTTTCTGAAAAAAAAAGTATAATTATGCTAAAAATGAACATAGGTTATATTTCTATGCTTCATCCTACAATCCTGCAACAGAATTTGGGTATTTTAAGCTGAGACCTGTATTTGTAGACCACATGGTAAGTGATTGTATACCACCCCACGAGGAAAAAACTCATTTTATCTGCACAAAAGCAATAAATGTGATACTTGCCCTGTAAAATGATAAATAACCCCTTTCTATTTTGTTGTTGTTGTTGTTGTTTAGAAGTTTGTTCTTGCACTCCAAGTGCAATAGCTTTGCAGTAATAAATGCAAGTGTAAATGCACTGATGCATGAGGTCTCTACATGTCAGAATTAAAATCTTTCTGTTCCTTGAAATGAAAAGCCTAATTGATATAGATGTGTAAAGGCTGGAACTCATTCTGCCAAAGACAGCATATTTAATGTTTCTTTGTCCTTTTGACACAACCCCAGATAACATCTCTGAAGATCTTAATGTCAAAAAAAGATTATAAGCACAGCCACAACCAAACAAATTTTTGATGTGGTGATGATCAGATCATCAGGAGAGAAAGGGAAATATGGATTTTATTGTATTAGTGTGGCAATTAAAAATGTTACTTTTGTTGTAGAAGACCAGCTTCATTAGGTCTTTTGTTGCATTTTCTTTCTGTTTTTCTATTTCTATGTAGATAGAGAGATAGACATTTAGAATAGTCAGTGTAAAGCAGAAATTGATTTATGTTAGAATCCACTGCTGTGAATGCCAAACAAAATGGCAGTGGTCCAGATTGAAGATTTATCTATTTTTAAATCTTTTTTGAAATGTGAATGACATAAAATCCAAGGAGGACAGACAAACTAGCACTGAAGTGGCAGCAGAGAATTAGGAGCCACAAGCATTGACTCCTTGCAGACACCATTGGAGAAGATGGTGGTACCCACTAGCATTTGGATGACTCTCATTCTGCTCATGTGCTCACACTTCCTAAGCCTCTGCTGACTCCATCAATCTGTGAGCCTTTCTGTACCTCAGCCTTTATGACTCCTTTTCTACCATGAGAAAACATCAGGCTCAACAAGCCACAGCCTGCACAGCAATTGTATCTGGCAGTTCCCATGAATATAACATCTCTTGGACATGTGAGTGGCTGCAGACACACAGTAAATTTCTTCATATGGGGATCAACGTCTGCACCTGGAAAACTAAGCTGATAGGTACAACTCTAAAAATACTGGGATAATTTTTGGCTTGTTTCTCCACAACAGAAAAGAGGTCTAAAAGCAATAATAGTAGTCCCAAATAAAAAGAAATAGCCGGGAGCTGGCTATTTCTTTTAATTTAATACCTTTTCCTAATACAAGGGAATTTATTTGCAGTCAGTTCATGAGGCTTTGTAGCTTGTATTTATTCTTCAAAGAAAAGAAGGAATAGAACATAAAAAATTACCTTTATGAGTGCAATATACATGTGTACTATTATGTCTGAAGTACAGGTCTTAAGAAAAAGGGCCAAATACCACAAGATTTGGGATTAACTGAAAAAATTGAAAGCACTGCAAGCCGCAGGACATATTTTGTGGATTCCCCTTAGAAATTTTTTTTGTAGGTTGAGCTCTTCAGATGATGCAATATTGAAATCTGCCCAGTGGGAGCTCTAGAAAAACATTCTGAGACTGATAACCTCATTTGGAAAACTAAGCTTGATTAAGGGGGTTGTCCCTTTCTTAACAACTTGGGATTTCCATTAATCTCTCCTCTTGTTGGAAGCAAAATGTATCAGAAAAGAACATTAGAACTAAAATTACTAATTATTAAAATTAGAATGAAGTAGAAGTTTCAGGTTTTGCTTGTGGTTTTACCCTATTTTAGACAATGGGCAGAGGCCCTTCATCCAGGATCTCCTTTTCATGTCAAAAGACCTATTGACTGATATGAATGAGTGAGTTTTAGTTATCTGAATCCTGTGCATCCATACAATTTTTTTTTTTAAAAGGTAAATAACCCTGTGTATGTTTGGCTAACAAATACTTTTATTATTACTAACTTCACTATCTAATTAATGAAGAAATGTAGATTTTTCTACTTGAAACTGTAGTTATATTTTGCACACTACTTTCCATCTGTTTGGTACAAGAATGTAACCAAAACCATGAATGCAGGTCCTTAAGCGCTTTCTAAATTCACTAACCTAGCACCGTACTTTAAGAGTGTGGTTTTTTGAATGACATAAGAGTGCAGGAAAAAGTTATATAATATTATCATATTTCCTTATTCTGGTATTCTGAGTTTTAGAAGCCATACATTTCTCCAGGATCTTTGTACTTCATGTGTACAATTTGATACTTAAAGCGCGAAATAATTTTGAGAAGATACCGTATTTTAAAGAATAAACTATTTACATTTTGCAACTTAACCTTAATCTTAAACAATCTTCCAGCAAATAATTTCTCTCTGAACTACTGATCAATGATATATTAGATTTAGCAGTGCAGTTAGATTTAATTCTCAAACAAGCAAAATACCAGAGGCCATCTGAAACCCAGGCCATTAACTGGATGCCATTTTTGTTTAATTTTTATTGAGACTAAACTGCTAAGTACTGACAGAAGACAGAAACTACTACATGCAACATTAGCCTTTTTCCTGCCACACAGATGTGCCCTGGGGTAGCCACTTTAAGGTATTAGGATGTTGTCATTAGAAAGTTGCAGGGGCCAAGTCCAGTGCACTCTGTGTGCACAAGTCCACAGGCTTGTCCTTTTATTTGATCTCTAGTGTCTGGAAATCTTACATCACTCAAAGAGTTAACCTGCTTGGACACACTTGGGAATTTTAGCCACAAGGGACTTTTGCTTGCATCTAGGCAATTCTTTTAAAAACTGATGTCTCTGAAAAGGCTTCAGCCATGCTGATTTCAAACTGTGCAACACTATAACCCACATATCACTCACTCCAGCTCCTCCTCCTTGCTGTGTAAATGGGATAGTAAGCAATGTTTTTATTTAAAGACTGGGCTTCATGTGTTCTCCTGTGCTATGTAGCTATTTAACCACTATGCAGTACCAGGCACAGGTATTTCTTTTGTCTAATTTGTCACATAATCACCATGGAAGACTGAACCCTTCAGAATGCTGAAGGAGTCTGAGACATCTAATAAATTCACCCTTTGCATGGAGAAAATGTTTCACCATGAAATAATAAAATGGGATTTCAGTTAGGAAAAAATGAGATAAACTAGTGTAGCAAATAAGTAAAGATTATACACATAGGCAACCCACTGATCAAATATTTCTTAGGGCTATCGAGGATCTATCAAGGATACTGAGCCAGTTAGATAAAGAAATTACTGAAGAGTGATTTACTGAGTTGTTTAAGAGTCATGTTAGAAAGATTAGTTTGCTCACAGCAATGCACTAGCTCTGTTTTATTTAATGATTAGTTAAAAGCTGTGATAGAATATTGCATAAATGAGCTCCAGTTGCTTATTTAACTATTGGCTATGCTTACCTCTACACTGTCAAACCAAAAATATTAATCATGTTATCAAAACCTTAGCTTCATGAATACTTCTGCTACTCAGAGTCAGCATTAAAACATAGCTATACAGTAAAAAAAATACCAGCATATTTCAGGACATTTCTATTTGGGTAGAAAACTTCTGCTGTTTGGACATTTGAATCACCGGACAACCGGATAGAATGGATCTGAAGGGGTTGACTGTATTTTGAGTCCCAGGAATCAAGAAAAAAGAATAATTATGATTTTGATTGGTTTGTTTTGTTGAGCAGACAAGAGGACAGTGTTTTTCAGAGAATAATCCCCAACTGGTAGCTCCCAATGCTGACACTGTCTCCATTCTGCAGATCACTTACCCCTGAGCCCTGCCAAATTCAAAGCTGCAAGGAACATCACTCTCAAGAAACAGCATTTCCCTCCTCAACACTTCCCCGTCCGAAGTCAATATCACCTTCCTCTTTGCTGCTAGAGAGGAGCCTTTGGCCCTGATTAGCTTCTATGAATTCAGAATTCTGAGATGTATCACGTTTCTCCCCCATTGTTACTTGCACTTAATTCTTCTCTTCACTTATATGTTTCATTGTGCAAAAAAGACAGTTGGAAATTTTCATTTGTGTCTATTTTTTAATGGACATAGGAGGTTATTTTTTTCTCTTTCTGCTTCAAAACTGTAATATTTTCCTTATCTATTTATTTTTGTTTTTAAATTCACACTCTTTTCCTGAAATAAGGAAGTCTAAAACCATAGATTTGGGGTTTCAGTCTTTTTATTCTCTTTCACAGCATAAGTTGAGATCTAAACTTATTTGAGACCCAGTTGAAAAACTTTTAACAAGACATAGATTTAAAAAAAAAAAAAAGAAGAGATAAAATGAATTTTCCTGTCTGCAAATGTAACTCATAACTAAGAAGTAAGTATTAGCACGTTTGTTTCCCACAGAGCTCTCAAGTAAAAACATTCAGTTGCCCAAGACTCCTAATGGTTTCTGGTAAGATTAGCTAAATTCTGAGTACATGCCATCGTAAACTTCATGATGTGTGCGTCTAGATTTTTAGGAGTTACAGGTGAGGAATGTATTAACTCCAACTTAGGAGCCATTTTTCTTCTAGTTTTCTTTCTTTTGGCTCAGACCCTAAGCTATGATGAAGCACAGGGGCAACTTTCACACTTGCCCACATTTGCGATATTGTGATATAGTTTCTTAACTTTCTACAGGTGAACATGCTCATTACTGGAAAAATCATAGGAAGGGATCTCAGAAACTGATTGACAACACCATTGCAGCAGATCAACTTAAATAGCAAGCATATATAGTATAAGCTCTGGAATGAATGCACTCTAATAACAGATATTTCCAGACTCTGGATTATGATGGATGTACCCAGCAGGGATAAATTACTTCTCTCCACAGCATGACTGTGCCTAGGAGACACATGCTCTGCCTTGTGTACTTTTATCTTTCATTATACTTCACAGACTCAGAGCAGCATCAATACATAAATGTTCTTGTTTGCTTGCCCCACATAAAGGACAACATCCTACTACCCTGTTCTTTGCAAAACAGGGCTATACCCATTGAACTGTGTGCGCATCTTCACAGGCAAGTTCACAAGTGCATTTCATTTTGCTGTTAGGTTTGCTCTGCTGTGTTTTACTTATTCCCTTGGGGCTGGTATCTAACATAGGGGAGCCTGGCAGTTAATGGATGGTGTACATTCCCCATTTCCAAGTCTGATCCAGCAAACACATACGCGTAGCGGCTGAACCATTTAAAAGCCAGTGAAGGGGAAGGGAAGTTTGTGAGGTGATGTCTTTCTGTTATTACTGTTGGTATATAGGCATGTCCATGAGTGCTCCAGTTGTGTTTTCTTGGATGGAAGGCTGAGACTAAGTTAAGAAAAGAACAATATTGCTGAAGGCCAGTGAAAATCTTGTACTTGCTGAAACCTTCTAAGTTATGGAGTAGCCTCCCAAGAGAAACAACACAAGTCCCTTTGCTTGCAACATGTAGGTTTAGAAAGTAGAGAACATGTAAGAATGAATCATTCTCAACTCTTGGGAAGACCTATGTGCAAAAATAAGCCTTCTCCATCTTCCAGCTTTATGATGTTAGTTCCTATTTGTGTATCTCTAGATTTAAGAATCTTGTAAGCAATTAGTTCTTGAGGAGATTACATACTTTCTCAGTATTAGCAGGTAGAGTGGCAAGTCAGCAGTAATAGTCATCTTTCAATTCCAAATACCAGACTATTTTGGTGAAAACTTCCACTTTGAATAGGCTTCTAATACAATCCTTCAGTGACTTGAATCATAAGATAATGAACTTGCATCGCAGGTAAGGAAGAAATTTCCTTGATTGTATAGAGCCAACTACAGAAGTGTTTGAACTGTCCTTTAAAGCACAGCATAAAACCTGGCTTTGAAGACAAAACCAAATAAATAAAAACATTACAGTCATGACCAAGGTAATACAGCTGGCTAAAAAGTATCAGTAATACTGGCAGAGTCCTCTTCCATCCAGGCAACAAATAATTTAGTTGTATCTTGGGCTTTTGCAGTGGGGGCATAAAGAAAGGGCTGGTAGAAAATAACCTAGTAGTAAATGATCATCAATTTATTCAGCCTAATTAAGCAGATGAGCAGTAGCTTGGGGGTGGGGGCGCTGCATCCTTTCCCATTAGAACCACAGGTTGTGACATGGGCACCAACCAACGTGCCAGCGCAGCAGCTGCACTGCAACGCTACTGCCACCCCCACCCACACAGCTGCAACCAAGCTTGTAAAGGATCTCAATTTCAAAAAGATAAACTTTGAAAAATTAAGGAAACTAGTTAATGAGGTCAACTGGATTAAAGAGCTCAGGGATTTTAATGTGGAGAAGGCGTGAAATTTCTTTAAATCAAAGGTGTGAAAACTGTCTGGAACTAGCATCTTAATCAAGGGGAAAATCTTGTAGGGAATGGCTCCAGAGCTGACTGGATAAATATCCACTTCTGAAAGGGCAGAAGAAATAAGCAGTTCCCCTAAAGGGATAGGGAGTATTCTATGTCTGAGAGGCCAGGAAACAGAAAAATAGAGATAAGTGCCAAATGTAAAGCTGAATTAGACCTTGTAAATTAAGACAAACAGCAAAAAGTTGAGGGGTTTTGTTGTTTTTTGCTTTTTTTTTTCCCCCCAGCAATGTATCTATAAATGTAAAATAGAACACAGAGAGAGACACTCAACCACAGTGCACCGAATAGGGGGTCAAGAATAAAATGGTTCATCTGTGACATCAAATTTAAATCTAATATATTACTTTCTGTAAAGACAGAAATGCTGACTATGGGAAGTGAGGATGGGCTGTAAATTAGAATATCCAGGCTAAAATTAAGACTAAAAGACCAATGCAATTATATCACATAGGCCTAACAATTTCCATCCCAACAATAATCAACTAAGTAAGTGCATGAAATTGCAGGTACAGTGGCAGCAATCTGAGTGCATCTATCAAGTGGAGTGACCAAACTCCTGACAGGGATCAGCAAACAGAGTCCTTATATTTTAGATGATGGTGAGGACATAGGGTAGCTTAAACACTGCAGGCCAAATTAGTCTGATTCCAGTATTATACAAAGCTATAGGGGAAGTCTTGAAAGAGAAATTAAGAAAGAAGGGGTAAAACATAAAATGCATTTTTGGACCTTCCAAAGGGATGTGTTCCCAGACTAAATTCATTGTTTCTTTGATAACTGATTACTTAGATGAGGGAAATGCAGTAGGTCTAATCTATCTGGAGTTCAGTAAAGGTTTGGGTTTATTGCCACTTGCAAAGTAGTTCAATGAAGTTTAGCAACATACATATAACCAGGCTCCTCAAAATAAGAAAGAATAAATACAGTAAGTCTGACCCAGAAGCAACCTGCTCTTCTTTCCCCCTACTGACTCAGTTCATACTGTTGGAAAAAGCAAAAGTAAAGTGTATCCACTTTAATTTTGTTTTGCACAGTAATACAGAGCTAAGTGATGTTGAGGGAAATGTATGTTGCATTAACCAATTTCATGTTATATTTATTAATGCTCTAGCTGGACACAATATTGCTTGTTTTTCAGTAGAACTAATGAAAGAAAATGAAATTACACCATTAGAAAAACATGTTTATTTTAAGTGCATCATATGGAAAATGGGAGAAAAATAGTTACCTACCCCTTTGCCCAAATTAATCAAACATAGTAATAGATTCCAGAAAATCTACATTTTTGTTTAAATGTATTGACTAGAAAGGCCAGCTGAGATTAGTAGAGGCAACTCATCCCTGGACACTGTCTCATTTACAGCACTGCCTTGGAGAACAATGTGCTGGTGCATATTTCTGTGCTGTTGACTATGGGTTCTTCTCCCTCTCCAGCTGGGAACATCTACTCAATTTTTTATTGGTAATCGGTGTTTTCATGCTTCTACTTCCTCTGTTTACCTGAGTGTTTGCATGAAGTCTACTAATTTCTGGATGGATGATAGATTGTGCTCAGACATTTTGGTGAATCAGGCATGTTCCTTGGTTAAAAAAAGAAAAAGGAAAAAAAAAAACAGAAAAAAGCTTCTATGTGTTTAATGTAACTTCTCACAAAGAGGCCTTTCTCTCTTTTTCTGATATTACTTAATACTGTTTGGTATATCTGCATTTTTAGAAGCTTGGATCTGGGGAAATAGCTAGAGGTATTGTGAAATTCACCTTCCTTAGCAACAATTACAGAAAACCAATGCCTAAAGAGTTTTTCTCCCCCATATATATATACATATACATATACATACACACACATATATACATAGTCTCCCACATATGCATATGGGGACTGAAACTATGATGGCGAGTGCTGACTATTTTACAGTACTTAAAGCTTACTAAAACGCTTCGTAATTCACTTGCTTGCTGGAGATGCTCTGAGGCAGATCATGTTTTAACAGATAGTGATTTGCCAATAAACACTTGGCAAACAGTTGGGAGGCAGAGATGTAAAACTATCCATTGCATTAGTCACATTTTAATGATTTTTTTTTTCAGAGGGAAGCTCAGCAAAATTGTAATTTCTTTAATAAATAATTAACAGTGTATTATTTCAATAAATAAATTAGTGTTTATTTAGTAAAGAACACAAATGTTTTGTGCATACATTCTGACCTACTTCTCCAGTCCTTCTTGGCTGTTACCCAAAGAATTATTTTTAAAAATTAATGATGAACATCAAAATATTTCTGTTTATAACATCATATCAATAGTAGTTAAATCTATAAAATAATTCAATCGTTTATCCTTCTTATCTTGGGAATGTTTAATCAAGCTTGATATTTGCTTTAAATTAGCACTGTCAAATGTACATTAGTATAAAATCCCCCAAATCATGAAAGATTTATAATTTGAAATGTATTTGGATTATTCTCTAGTTAATCAGCTAGATAAAAATTAGTGGTACTGTAACTAGAACAATTAATTGTATTTAAAAATTAAAAAATAACCAACTCATGCTACTTCATGTACTGCTTCACTTTGAAAACACAAATAATATCTTAACTACATCACAGGAGTTTTGTGAAGTCTGCAATAAATCATAAATCCCTTATTTGATCTTTAACAGGGAAAATTTGTATTTTTTTCTAGGAAAGTTTTGAACAGGAAAGGGAGGAATACATTCTTTTGGCAATGATTCTATAAAAATACTTATGTACAACAACTCAGTAAAACACACATCACAGCTGAAATTCTAAATACAAATATTTTCATATTTAGTTTAAGAGGTTCCTTTATTCATCATTGTTGTAGAGGTTTTTAGGAGGTGAAGGCCATGGACAGAATATAGTAACTTTGCTCTGTACATTATTTTAGTTAGAAACCCTTATGTGCTTAGCATCATTAATGATCAAAATGAGCTTGTAAGTAAAGCACCAGTGGGCAGACTGCTGTACATCCCTGGGAAATTACTTCACTAATGTCTTTCAGAGAGTGTCTGATGATCAGGATAGCCAATTTCTGTGAGGGCTGGGCTGGACTGGTAGGAAAAGGGCAGCATGGAAAGCTTCAAAGATAGTACTACCCATCTATGAGCTGTTCAGAAGAATGAGTTGTGAAGTAAGGAGTTTGGTGTCTGGCAGACTCAAGGGGGCAAAGGAGGTTTGGAATGGAGGCACGTAGCTGTCCTTCCTTGGGAGAGATCAAGGGAGCTGGAAGGTACACACCTAGGCCAGGAGAGGCATAAACGTATTCTCTGCTTTTTATAAAGAAGGAATGACAGAATTTATAGGTTATGGAGGGTTTGGAAATGATAATGGAGTAAAGTACTAAGACAGGAGACAGTAAATAGTCTTACATTGGTAGCCTGATACTTCACAGAATTACAAAGTAAGCTCAGTTGTAATGGACACACAAGGATCATTGAGTCCAGCTCCTAGTCCTGCACAACACCATGCCCAAGAGTTACACCATGTGCATGAGAGTATTGTCCAAATGCTTCTTGAATTCAATCAGGCTGATGCTGTGACCACTTCCCTGGGGAGCTGGCTCCAGTGCCCAAATACCCAGTGGGTGAAGAACCTTTTTCTAATATCCAGCCTAAATCTCCCCTGACACAACTTCAGGCCATTTCCTTGGGTCCTGTCAGTGGTCACCACAGAGCAGAGATCAGTGTCTCCTCCTCCTCTTCCCCTCATGAGGAAGTTGTAACTGCAATGAGGTTTCCCCTGTCTCCTCCAGCCTGAACAGACCAAGTGCCCTCAGCCACTCCTCATACGGCTTCCCCTCAAGGCCCTTCATCTTCTTTGTGACCCTCCTTAGCCACTCTCTGATAGCTTTATATCTTTCTTATATTGTGGCACCCAAACCTGCCCCCAGCACTCGAGATGAGGCTGCCCCAGTGCAGAGCAGAGCAGGCCAATCCCCTCCCTTGCTCGGCTGGCAATGCTGTGCCTGATGCACCCCAGGACAAGCCTGGCCCTCCTGGCTGCCAGGGCACTGCTGACTCAGGTTCAACTTGCCACTGGCCAGGACCCCTAGGTCCCTTTCTGCGGCGCTGCTTTCCAGTATCACATTCCCCAGTCTGTCCGTGCATCCAGGGTTGCCCCATCCCAGGTGCAGAATCTGGCACCTGTCTTTATTAAAATTCATACAGTTGGTGATTGCCCAGCCCTCTAATTTGTTGAGGTCTCTCTGCAGGGCAGGGCCTCTCTGCCTTCAAAGGAAGTCAACAGCTCCTGCCAGTTATGTATCATCTTGTGCAAGATCACAGTGTCTCTGCTGCCTGTATGACGGAGGGTGGTGAATATACCTCTGCCTGTCTAACAGTGCATTTGTTTAAAATGGTGGGAGCTGCCATTTGGGTAAGACTTCAGCCTTGGGAAGAGTTTCAGGAGACCACTGTGACAGAAATAATGACTGATGTGCCACATCTTTTGAGTACTCCAAAATGGCAGCTGCTTCTTGCTATATGAGCAAGTACTAATATATTATCCTTGCACTACTCTGAACCCCCCAATATCTTTTCTTGTAGTCCAAAACATTAAACTGAAAAAATGTAGGTCTTACTCACAGCAGGATGTGCTTTACTCATTCTAGCAAGCTAGCTGTGTATGCTTTGTGCTTTTAAATTATTTAGACCATCCAGATAAGTCAGAATCTGTTTTATCTGAGCCTTGTCTTGTACACTATTTTTTCATCTCACAATACTGCCATTAGTCATCACAGGTTAGGTTACAGGCTAATACAGACCTTTGTTCACCTTCTAGCATTGGAAATGCTGCCTTGGGCCTACTAGAGCACTGGAAATACTTTAGAGATCTTTTCCAGTCCTTCAAGGCTGTGCAGAAAATTATCTGGAGATCTGGGAAGTTAACAAGAAAAGACCATATAAGATACATGGAATTTCCTATAATCATTACATATACTAGGCATGCTCTCTACAGTCAGATCTAGGTTTCTTCATGTGAAAATGACTATGGATTTTCATTTGTGAAAGTATATTAAATATTCGCAATGCAAAATAAAATGGATTTTTCTGAACCCCAGAATAAAATAAACACCTATAATAATAATGGCCTTCTACTACTGAGATGCTAGAATTATGAATCTGGCTATCCTGAAGGAGCAAAGAGAAGGCTGAGTTGTTGCAATTGATACCATCTTAGAGCCACAGCAAACTTCAGTAAGGCAAGCATTCGATCACAGTCCCTTTGCACTGCATTAGTAGTGTACAGGAACTATAAAGCTGTCCTAAGTAGGCAAGGGAGCATTTTGGATTGGACAGTCTGGCCTGGCAGTGGGAGGTATACTGATATGTTGCTCTCTTCTAGTTGGTGAAATGGGTCCTCAGTCCACTTGTGAAGTCTTGAATATTGAGGATGCAATTCAGGTCATTTTTTCCTCCTTGAAAAGTTGAATTATGTCCTGTGCATTTACATTTAATGCCAATGCCTTTTCCTGGCTCTGTAATCTCATGTGTTATCAATAGTTTCTGGACAGATAAAAGATGCCCTGCTAGGTGCCATGTCCAAAACTACAGCCTAGCACACACACTTCTGCCTTCCCTGTGATCCAAGTGCAGTCCTAGCTCAGCCCTCAGAGTCAGCTGGCTTGCGTAAGTCTATCAAATGCTGTTGTGAATTGCAGCAAGAGCTGAAGTTGTCTCTAAGCAGCATGAATCCCTGGAAAATTCCAGGGCACACAAAATAATTTCGGGTTTAAGGGCTGCAGTTACGAAATGGAAAGCAGGAAATGCCAACCTGAAGTATGAATGTCCTGCCTTGAAAGTATTGTGTTGTTGGATGTGATGGTGTCTGCTGAAGGCACATACTTCCAAGGAGCAAGGGAAGGCAGAATAGAAGAGACAGTGTTTGGCCTAAGCAATCTGGTCTGCTCAAAAGAGGAAATCATGCCTGCAGCAGGAAAATGCCTTGGAAACATTCATAAGATACCTCTGGAAGGTGCTTTATTAGTTTTGTGAAGTTAGTTTATACTTGGATCTGCATAAGACTTCAAAATCAATTAAACAGGAAAAGCCTAGTGCTCCCACTCTTGGTGAGGGATGCCACATCCTCAAATGTGCTTACCCTGTCCTTCATTTTCCTGAGTACAAATGACTGCCACATGCAGACAGGCTGCCCTTCAACCCCTTCCATTTTGGAGGGCCCCTGCAAGCCTCCCAGTCGCTCCCCAGGGCTCAGCAGCATGTCACATGCAGAACTTTGCTGGGTGTCTCAGGGTGGGTGACCCTGTGGGTTGCACTGGGGTTGGAAGACACAATGTAAACTGAGGAGAGCTCTAGCTCCCTTATAATCCACAAAATGTGAAGATATCCATGTGTATCCTTTACTGCTGGAAAAGAAAAATCTCAGAGTATCCAGTTGGTAGAGAGCTGTCTGGGGTCTGCTAGTAAGCTGTACTTTTCATGGCAGTGAGTGCTCATGCATTTTATCAATTTAACAGTAAAAAATGCTGGAGTTAGTTTGGGGCTTTTGTTTGGTCTTGAGTCAGCCTCAGCCCCAGCCCCCTTCCTCTTTTTCCTTGTTTTGGCTTCCTAAAAACAAAACTAATTTTTTTTCAAAGGAAGGGTAGTGGTTTATGTTTCTGAGATCCATGTCAAGATACAGCAGTTTTCTTCTACTGTGTATTTTCTCTGTGGTACGGCAAGCCCTACACCACAACTACTTCCCAGCACTGCTGCTCCCCATAATTTTCTCATTCCTGGCCATTTCTTATTAAAACATTTCATCTTAGTAGGCCCCAAAAAATGAAAACACTCCAGTTATTTGGTTTTATTCATGTAACTGCACAAGAGAGGGCTGAACGTCCACAGCAAGAGGCTGCAGGACTAGTGCTTAAAAAATACCACAAGGCAGAAATATCCACCTACGTCACAGACATTGGTTCTCTGTCCTCATCGAAGTAGCTTGGGCCACAGACCAGGAAACAGCACACATTCTCTCTCTTCTCAGTGGTATTAAGGTCAGAAAATAAAATATGAGCTTGAAAATTAGCCTTTGGAAAGGGGCTGAGAAGTGACTTATCATCTCCTGTCCTCATCCTCTCCACAATCTGAGTACCCAGACCTGCCATTCTCTGCTAGAGGAAGGACCTTGCAGACCAGGGGGTTTCTACCACTGTGCTGTATTTCAGACACAGTGCAAAGTTCTCAGCTTTAAGTGAGAAGTTATTAATGCTGTGACATTTGTGCTGCAGCCATTGATCGGCCATGGTGTGATTTTCTTAGTGTTTCCCAGTCAAGCAATCCCTAGATAATGTAAGAAAACATGACATAGCTGTGCTTCTTTTTACTGCCTATGTGACATGATCGCTTTATTCAAGGACAAGACCAATGCCAAAACATACCCACAGTTCTTCCCAAGTTTTGGAGATAAAAGCATTTTTGGTCTGTGGTTTTTTTTTTTTTTATTTCACCAATCAAAAGTCTATAAAGCCAGGTTTTGTTCCTTATATGCTGTACATATTATCTCTCTGTCAGACCAGCAGGTGTATCTTAGATCTGTAGGTTTGGATGTCAATTCATATTTTAAGTCTCACTAAAATTCAGGGTTTCTGGGTACCCTTGAATTTGGGTTTTTCTGGTGGCCAAGCCTGTTTCTCTTTTTGGAGAAAAGGCAGCTGAAAATCTATACACAATTAGAGTTCCCATTGTGAATCTTAACTTTCTTTCCAGTCACTATGATGGTAGCATTTTCATATTGAATTCTGCTTCTGTTGTAATAATTCACAGCCTGGACAACCTAAGTCATCCACCAGTTACCTTTATTTATTTTGTATTTTGTGCTTGTTTAACTGGGCTTCTTTGCATTTGAAGGAGAAAGAAAGTTAGCATTCAAACACCAACCAAGCCTTACCTTTGTTATCTACCTTCACATTTGGTCTGGCACGTTTGGCTTTCATCAGGGGAAAACATATAATGTAGGTACAGACATATCTGAAAAAAAGAACCAAAAAGTGTATTTTAGTCATAACCTGTAGTCTGAAAATATGTTTGGGAAGTTATGTCCAAGGCAGTGAACATTTACCTGGAGTGTTTGTAGCAGTGGGCAGAGCTGTGGGGTGGCTGGGGACAGACAAGACAGCCAGCAGAAGCTGTTGGTACTCACATACCTGGAAGAGCAAGTGGGATGAGGAACACGAGCCAAAAACCTGCAGGGCAGATATGCCCAACACAGTTGTACAGCAAACTCATAAATCAAACTTATCTCAGAGCTCATACAAAGCGGGCTTAGTTCACAGTTTTCAAGATAAATTATTTCAGGTGTTTAATTTGGGGTTTTGTTATTTTAAATTACAGGAAGATTTTCATCTGAGGAGCATGCAGTGTCAAAGGGAAGCCAAATTTTGCATACGTAGTTCCAGAGGAGATTGGATGTTTTCCATCTTATAAAATTACAGTGCTAAAAATATTTATTCCTTAATTCACTGTTGCCCATAAAGTAACAAACACATCTATGGTATTTCACAGTTTATTGGTCTGGGTAGACTTGGATAAAAGGCCATATGTTTCCAGTGGGGTCTCTTCAGACCAATAAATGTAATGTTGCTTTGCTCATTCAGAGCAACGAGATTCAACTGCATAACCATTTCAGTTTACTACAGAAGCTTTTCTGCAGAAGCTTTTACTACAGAAACACACTTTCATCGATTGGGTACTTGCTTTATTTCCTTAATGCTAATAATGTCTTCCTTCTTTCTGGGAGTGCTTAAAGATGATTATTACAGCTGGCTGGCACATCCTCTGAATGCCAAAGCCTTCTCAGCCCTCTTCAAAAATCTGCATTGGGTATTATTCATTTAGTTTTTAATTATTAGCATTTATATCTGTTTTTACATCTTTTGCATATCATTCAGCTGTTCAAAGGGAGTATTCCCATGCTGCCAGTCTGAAGTGCTTCTGTTTGAAGGCACCAGCAGCCCGGGGAATGCTCTCACATGTGGTCTGTGGCCAATCCAAAGAGCTGCCAATTGGGTTCTGCCAGTGCACATTAAACCGATACCATTTTGGAGATACTTTATCTGTGATCTTAACATAACGAGCTCAAAAGATTATTTCAGTGTCTTTCTAACATATTATGCTTGCTTTGGTCTCTCAGATAATTCTTTTACTCATATATGCTGTATTTTTCATTACATATTTACCCTTCATAGCCTGATACTCTATTTTCCAAGTAACCTGCAGGCTGTTGCGATTGCTATGTCTTGAAACCTCCTCCAGAGGTTGCTAGACAAAGTGCAATTACCAGCATTAGCTGAGTAACATAAAAATTGTGCTAGATGACATCTAGAACACTTTTCAAATAAATTACTCAGCATTTCCACTACTCCTTCCCCCCGGTTCTTTGTACTCAGAGAAAAGTAATTTTATCTGCAGCTTAAATGGGATGTAAACAAAGTTTTTGTGACTTTCTCTCTTGGTTTCTCACTTGACTCCCTTGGGTCAAAATTAAGTTCCATTCTTTAAGACTGACCTTTTGATATATACCTATACATTTTTAAATCTCCAAGGATAATCTCTCTGCCAAGTCTTTATTTCCACTGTTCTAGCTTATGCTAGTGTCTTTTGTTCTTGTTTCCACCTCATTTTCTATAGACTCTGCTTGCACTGTGTTTGTATTACATGTATGGGAGATTCAAGAACTATAAAACCTACTGAACCAATTATCTGCAAATGCTTAACACCTTCATCAAAATACTTAAGACAGAACCTGGTAATTTCTCTAGTGCAGAAACAGCTGCAGTTGCAGAAATTTATTTTGTATTAGACAGCAGAGAATCAACAGTTAAGCTGTGGGAAAGAAGGAAAGAGCTTTTTATAAAAATTAACAACTACAAAACTGACATTTGTACCATATTACAAATCAAACAATCCTATCTTCATCTATGTTTCTCTGTCCTGTGTAGTCTTTATTTTCTACTGGAGATCATATCTTGACATACATTCTTGCTATGATTAGGTCACTGAGCTATTTTCCCCCCATATGGATTATTTGATATCTAGCCTTGGCTTACACTGCAGCCTTAATATAATTAAGTAAAAAATGTCAGCCAACACAATTTCTTTTGAAAGCAGTCTGTCTTAGTTGCATGGTTCACACAACTCCTTAGTTCCTTCTATTTGGTTTCCAGTTTCCTCTAGTCCTTGAATCCTCTAGTCTGTGCTTATATCACATTACCATATGCAAAATACAAAGCCCTTTCTGTATGACAGATATTTTGTTCTAGACATTAATTTGACTTGAAAAGCTGAATAGCTTGTCTGATGTTTAACACAGAGTAAGTTTCTGCATGTGTGTTATTATAGAGGAGTTAGGGAACCACAGATGTGCACACCTGTAGACCAAACACCTATGTGAACAGAACCCTCTTCATAAAGAAATATATTCAAAACTTAAGTATCAATGTTTTTGTTGGTTTTTTTTAAATGTCTTTGTCTTATCTGGTTGAAAATTTTTGATCAGCTACAATTAGTGGCTGAATTTGCAGAATGGTATACTGCCTGTGTTTTGCTTCTTGGTTTCTTATAGCTTTTTTACCTAATGACAGAGTGTTCTGTGGGATAAAATAGTCCTCTGTGATTTCAGAAATTTTTTTGTGGGTGTTACTTCCTGCTGCAGTTGCTGTGCCTGCATAATGAACTGCAAAAGCCCTGCTGTGTGGGTGCAGCATAGGTCAACAGAATTAGATTTTCTCTTGATGAAGTTCCACAAGTTTCCTGAAAATATGTTGAACTCAGTTCAAAGAGTGAAGCTCTGTCAACTGTGGGGTTTCATTTTTAGGATTTAGTTCCCAAAGCACACTTGTAGCCATAGCATATTCATGCAGCCTTGCTCTTTTTATTTGCTGTCATTTAAGTATATCTATTCATAAAACTAAACCCAGATGGAGTAAACATCAGTCATGGCCAGTCTCTGGTGCCTTCATATGTACTCACAAAGGAAACATCATTAGAAATGCTTTTAAGATCAAAACTTAGTCTCTTTGCATTATGTTAAAAATACCTCTGGTGGTTTCATGTTGCTCAGAAAGCCCACTGGACTGTTGCGTGGACATGACCCACTTACTGCTTTGCAATGAAAGACACTTGAGTACCTGGCATGTGCCAATGAAACGGGGTAGAACCCCATTCTTTCTTTCTTGAGCCACTAAGTGCTATATTTTTCTTCATGACAGGTAGCTCTTCTGCTTTTTTTTTTTATGTTTTCAGAGATAATTTTTAGAAAGAAAGATCCTATTCAGAAGCTAATTTCATTATTTTCATTATTACTTTTTTCACCCTATGACATTTCAATATCAATTTGAAATGTTTTGTAATGTTGAGACAAGTGACACCCTGTAGCATCTTTCACACGAGACAAATTGAAAGTTAAATGTTAAGTACTAATTTGGAAAAAAATTGCTTGAAATGTTGTTTTAACAATTTTGGGTACATGCTGCTGCTTTTACCTGTCTGCTTTCAGGGACTAATGCTAAAGAGGGAATAAATTTTGAAGACTTTCTTGAATTCTTTAGCAGTCATGCCAAATCAGGTTATGTAGGAAAAAAATAAATCACAGGTATCATACCATATGTTATCTCTGGTACATACATACATGTAGACATAGTAGAATAGAAAGCGTACTTCAAGCCCATACAGAAATCAATGGAATAAATGGTACTTGCAGAAGCATATGTTACTTCCCAATTTCCACTCTGATATGTCTAATTCCATTATGGACACTGACAGAGAGGAAGATGAGGAAAGACAAATATACATACCACCCAAGACAGGATATGAAGAAGATATTAAGTTGAAGATTAATAAACTATTTGAGTTTAGGATACTCTAACATGAAAAAGTAAGAGATGTGATGCAAAGCTGATATAAGGGTGAAAGCCAACAACATGTGGAAAGGAAAAAATATCTCTAAGAGGAACTGGTTCAGAAACGTCATTTACAGTGCCTGGTTAACTGACTAGTGCTTTGAAAATCTGAAATGTGTGATGCACACCATCAAATAGGGGATTTCTTAAATTACAGTTGTATGCTAATTATTCACTTTAGGCACTGGTTTTTCTGAAGCAGTAAATGATCCCAGACTTGTCTTAGCCAGAAAAAATCTTGCCACTGAAATGTTGGGGACTGTTAGTCACCAGTGCAGGAATTGTCACTTTTCTAAATCTTGAATAGAAATGAAATCAATAAAATGAGACATAATGACAGATTTATAAAAGCAACCTTCCTTTACATAATGGATTTTATATTCTAATGTTTCTTTACCATAATCCTTTAAAATTATGCAAAAAATTTAAGTGATAGTAAAGAATTCATTAAAAGATTAATAGTTGTGGTTTACCAATTCACTTACCAGGTCACTTAATTATTTAGTTCATTAATTCTGCAAATGTCAGGCTTACCATGAACTCTAGTGATTTGCATAAGTAAGGGTATTGTTCTGTGAGCAGTTGTCATCTAACAACTTCAAACAAGAATTTGGCATTATTTTTACTCACAAGTACATATAGTGATGGGGAAACAAATCTAACATTGATTTATCAAGAAGATACCCTCCAAATTAGACTATAGGAGTGGAACCTTTTTTAGGAGCCACATTTGTCATGAAACAAAAATCAGTCATTTAAGGTAGTGTGAAGCCTTCTAAAGCTTTATTTATTTATTTATTTATTTATTTAAAATTTTACTTGTTGGAATATTGAGAGGATGGTTCATTGTAATTATCAAAAGGATTCTAGTTCTGAGGAGACAATTAAAATGTTTACACTATGCTAAAGTGACCCAAACACTAGAACTTACATGTATGAATTTGTATGTACACAGACACACATATATCTGTGTAAACATATCTAGAGGTACGAAAGAAATACTTCTAAGAACACTGGAAATAGTCTGAGTAGCCATTAGCTGTTATTTAATCTTTGGTAGTAGCCTTCAAAGCAAGACACTGTACACAATGGCACTATGAACCTTCTTTTAGCATAGGTGAAGTTTTCCATTCACTTGGTAAGCCTGAGTGGAGAACATCAATAGCTGGTCATTATGCACCATGTAAAATAATTTGAAGTCCTGTGATGCATACAGACTAAGTAAGGCCGTCTTAAATAATTTTTATTGTGGAATGATTTCTTCCATTACAGGTTCTATGCACTGTAAAATAGCATGAGGCTGTAACAGTCACAAGCCAGTGTGTACCCATGTATCTTGCTGCATTGAATGGTTAAATGTGAAAATGAATTCTTTCTGGCAGGCTAAACTCACGGCCCTCTGTATTAGTGGCATCTGCTATGGCACGTGAATCAGCCTTGCTCTTAGTGGGTATGCAAAGCAAGTACAAGTTTCTAGGGGGTAATACATAATCTGTTCAGACCCACTTCTACAGCCCCCATGAGTGGATCTATTAAGTACAATTAGTCTCGTAATTAAGGGCCACAGTATTAAACACTTCAAGCATTATTTTTTCTCTTTTTGACAACACAGAATCAATCTTGTGACAGCTTCCCTGCCATACAGTCTTAGATCTTGATAAACAAAGTGCAAGGATTATAGTTAAAATTATGTTAAAGTCGGCAAAGCATGAGACACTTTTACACAAAATACACTCATTCACATCTGTGGACTAAATAGGTATAAATAGCAGAAAAGTAAATCCGTGGTATATATACACAGAGGAGGTATAAAAGTGTAAAAAATGAAAGTTTTAAAGACAAGAATCTTTGGATAGTTTCACCTAAGGCACCTACATGTATTGGATGTTTCCT